>NW_007732985.1:11608-24783 GCF_000696425.1 Galeopterus variegatus | reverse complement strand
GGAAAATCAGAAACAAAGCATAGCCAGGAACCTCCCAGGGTGCACCTACATAGTAGCGGATACAATGCGACCAAACAGGAGAAGAGGGCTCAGAAAACCAGAGAAAGATAAAGAGAATTTTAGTGGCTTCCAGACTTCCAGTTATTGCATGGGGATGGGAATGAGTCCCCACCAATGTCATGCATCCCCAGTCGGGGGAACCTGCTCAAGCAAGGTCTTCACGGTGCAGGGCTGGCCTTTCCACCTCTGCTAGTCACCCATCAGGGTGAGCTGCTGCCGGCCAGAGGGAGCAGCTTCTCACAGGGCAACAGGAGTTTAAGCTGTAATTGTCTGACAGTCAAAGAGGAAGAAAATGGAAGAAAAAAAAAGGAGAGTGAAAGAGAATAAAGCATTGCCTTGTCAGAATTTAGGCCAGGAACTCCAGGAGAGGCTTACGAGCAGCAGAGTCATGGGAGCAAAATAGTCCCAGTGGTCACTTGCCCCTTGCAGCTGAAAGGGACCTTAGCCAGAAAAACAGCCATCTTTGGGGTAACTAAGACCAAGCAGAACACTTAAGTCAACCCTTAACTTGGAAACTGATAATTATCAATTCCTTGAGGTTAGCAGAAGAATTGAGAGACTGCCTTACCACCTCTTATGTTGATTCATTTCAGAGGTGGTGCACCTACAATTAAGGACTGAAAATAAGTTTCTTGTTTTTCTTACCTCTCTAATCAGCTGCAAACAAAAGGAGATATAACAGAGCTGCAAGACAACCTAGCAGGTTGTAAACTCCCCCTCTTACTTAAAGGAAAACTGCACCCATGTTAATTAGAAATCCAAGTCAGGTATTTTTACGATGTTTGACTAAGGTTATTACCCTTGAGCGCTCCCTAGGAGATAAAGACTCCAACCTCAAGGTAACATCAAGGAGTTGAAGCTGACCACAGACTCTGTGATGCTGAAGTTTCCAATCCATCATGGGACCCTGACGTGTGATTCAGACCATCTGCTGTTCCCACATTCCCACCCCACTTTTCCTTCAGAACAAAGACCCTTACTTCGTCTTCTTGACTCCCCCTTTATAAACCCCAGAACAGGCATGAGAAGTTGGGATGATTTTAGCCTGGTCATCCCCCAAATGCCAGTTATCTGAATAAACCTTCTAATCCTTTCACCAACTTCTGGACCTTTGAGTCATTCGTTCAATGTGAGGGGGCAGGCAGAGCCTAGTCTGGAGGTAACACCATCTGTAAAATCAAAACAAGTTATCTAATTCCAAGATAAAATAGTGGGACAAGCATAGGGTATATATTCCTGTTTGAAAAGGGAGAAATAGGCCAAAAGACCCACAGGTCCTAAACAAGTCTGAAACCCAGTAGGGAAGGCATTAATCTTAAAGTTGGAGAATGATTCCATGTCTGTCATTCTTTGTGTGCTGATGTGGAGGTTGAGTCCCCAAGTCCTTGGGCAGCTCCACTCTTCAGGCTTTCTAGTCTTTGGCCATGTTTTAGCTGTCCAAGGCTGGTGTTGCATGCTGGTAGCTCTACAGTTCTGGGGTCTCTATGGAAGTCTTGCTCTGATGGCTCCTTTAGGCATGGCCCTGGTAGGCATTCTCTGCTTCAAATTCGATCCCATGTTTTTGCTTGGCATTGCTTTAGTGAAGGTCCTATGCTGTGACTGTGCTCCTGTGGCAGATCTCTTCTTGGGCTCCCAGACGTTTCCATATATCCTTTAAAATCTGAGTGGCACAGCTCTGGCATTCTGAGAGCCTGCAGACTTAACACCACATGGATACTGCTAAGGTTTCTGGCTTGTAACTTCAGAAGCTACAGGTCTTGCCATGACTGGTGACTATTTAGTTACAGCTGGAGCAACCTTAGCAGCCAGAGTGCAGGGACAAGCATCCTGAGGTGGCCCTGGGCAGTGAGCCCATGGAGAGTTTGGGCCTGTTCCCCAAAACCATTCTCTCTCCCTAGGACTCTGGGCATATGATACAAGGGGAAGCCTCCAAGATCTCTCAAATGCCTTCAAGGTATTTTTTTCCATTCTCTTGATAATAGTACATCTGTACTAATCTTAGCAAACAGTTGCTGGGCTATACTCTTGGTTCCCTCCCTCAAACACACTTTATGTTTATGTGGCCAGGCTGATGGTTTTCATTTTTTTACCCTTTGCTTCCCTTTTAATTAAAGATTCTGCCTTTACTTCATGCCTTTTCTGCCATAAATCAGAGTACACTGATACAAGTATCCATGAAGCTTTCTGAATGCTTTGCTGCTTAGAAATTTCTTCCGCCAAATAGCCTGGGTTAGCACCTTTAAGTTCCACATTCAGTAAAAATTTGGGGCATGAACAGAATGCAGTCAAATTTCTCACCAGTTCATAGAAAAGATAATCTTTGCCCAGTTTCAAATAAGCTCCTTCTCATTTACATCTGAGATCTTCTCTGTGTGGCATTTACTGTCCATATTTCTATCAGCATTCTGGTGACCATCATTTAACCAGTCTTTAAAACATTCCAAAACTTTCTCCGGTTTTCTTATCTTTTAAATTCTCACCAGTATCTAGGCTTTTTCTGGTCTTCTCCAAATTCTTCCAGCTTCTGCCCAACACCCAATTCCAAAGCTGCTTTCACATTTTCAGGTATTGGTTGTAAGCAACATCCCACTTCTTCTGGTACCAACCTTCTGTATTAGTCTGTTTTTGTGTTGCTATAACAACACAAAAATAACAGAATAACAGAATACTGAGAATGGATAACTTATAATAATAAAAAAAGAGGTTTATTTGGCTTACGATTATGGGACAGCTGCATCTGGAGCAGGGCTCAGTCTGCTTCTACTCATGGCAGAAATCAGCAGGGCAGATGGCAGGTGCAAGACCACATGGCTAGAGGAAGCAAGAGAGAGAGGAGGAGGACAGGTGCCAAGCTCCTTTTAACCATCAGCTCTTGCTGGGACTAATAGATGGAGAACTCACTCACTACCACCTTCCCCCGACCTCCCACAGGGCATTAATCTATTCATGAGAGATCTGCTCCCATGAACCAAACACCTCCCAACACTGCCACGTTGGGGATCAGATTTCAACATGAGCCTTGGGGGTACAAACATATCCAAACTATAGCAAATTGACATGATAAATTGCACAATTTGATAGGAATGTCTGCATGTGTGTAAATAAACCATTCACAATCAAACTAATGAACACATCTACAAGCCACAAAAAATCTGCTTTGCATCATTATAAATTAGATTGCATTTTTGTATATTTTTACATAATATAGGTGGTCTTACATGCATTTCTTTTGGTCCGGCTTTTTTCCTCAGCATAAGTATTTTGAGTTTCATTTGTGTTATGTTTATAAATCATTGTTTTTCTAAATATCATCCAAATGAATAGACCTTCCACCAATTGTTTATACACACACACACACACACACACACACACACACACAACCTAACAACCTAAATAACCTAAATGGTAATTGACAACTATATATATATATATATATAGGAATGACCTAAATGACAGATAAAACTTCTCTACATATTTATGCACATGTTCTTGTATAAACATATGATTTATTTTCCCTTGAGTAAATGCTTGTAATTGTAATAGATATGTTTACTTTTTAAGAAAATGCCAATTGTTCATTGTCCCTCCTTCCCTACCTGCTTTCCTTCCTTCTTTCCTTCCTTCCTTCCTCCATTCTTTCTTTCTTTTTGTCTTTCTTTCTGGTGGATATTGCCTCAGTTTTTATTTCTAGCCTTCCTATTTATATTCTGTTTCTATCTTAATAATCAAAGGTTTAATTATCAATAATGCTTTCTTTTTTCCTGATGGTGTGTTATTTCATATTTAGTTCTTATGTGAGTTTATAAGTGAGTGTCTGTGTTAGTGTGTGTGTGTGTGTGTGTGTGTTGCGGGGAAACTATAACTTCTCAGATTGTGTTGCGGGGAAACTATAACTTCTCAGATTCCACTAACTATATACATTTATTGTTACAATGTTATTGCCTCATTTATTTGGTGTTCACTTTCTATGAATTGATTTTAATCATTATCTTTATTTATTTTGATTTTTCCTATCAGTTTTATAAATACTGATTGTAAGTCCATTTTCATATTGAAGAATTTAGGTCAATAATAACAAAAGAAAGCTATAACTATATGGCCCTTTTTCCTTCTTTCTTAGCCAATTATAAGATCTCTTATTAAATGATGGTTAAAAATATACAGGTTGAGGTAGAAGCAATGCTAAATAGTTGAATCTGTAAGTGATAGAAGAAAGATGTTTGTTCCCTAATAAAATAAAATAGTTAAAAAAAAAAAAAACTAGAAGAACGCATAGGGAGCTGATTAAAAATAAAAAATAGACAGCATCTATTTCCAACTGCTACAGTAAAGGAGGTGAAATTTTACATCTACCTGCTTAGGATTTTCTCCTGGTCCTGAATATTAAACTGACATAAGACAGATTAAGAGGAGAAAAGTATACAAATTTACTTAATATATGTTTTGCCTGATATGGGAGCCTCTCTTTATAGAGATAAAAACCCCGAAATGCAGTTAGAGTCAAACACTTATATAACCAAGTTGAACAAAGAGTAGTAAACTTAAAAACATGGCAAGGCAAAGGGGCTTGAACTAAGGTAGTTAATTGGGTGGAGAAATGACTAGAAAGACAGTGGTTAGTTTAACAGATTTTATCTGAACAGATATTTCTTGGCTTCAACTTTCCATCCTTGGTGATAAGAAAGTTACTTTCCTTTTGTTATAGGAAGGTCATCTTCCATAGGAGAGTTTTTTCTCCTGCTTTCAAGAAGAAAAAGGGAAGGGTCAGAGCCACCTTCTTCCATCTACTATTTTTTTTTTGTTTGTTCATTTTGTTTAGTTTATTAAAGTGCCTTTAGCTCAAAATAATCCTTAGGCCAAAGTGGCACATTTGGGGTACCATCTTCTTAACTCCTTCCCTATCTAGGTTCTTATCACTATCAATATTTCTATGGGCATAATAGTATCAATAACACTAAGAGTTTTAAGATAACTGATTAATTGCATAGTAATTACTCTTCACCAGCAGTCTTATAAAAAAGCAGAAAATATATTTTTGGTAGCAAGGCATCCTCCTAGTAAAAATTTCCAATACTGCTGAGTTGGTGAGACTGATCTCAGTTATGCAGAGAGTTTACTTGTGGATCTTTTCAATAAAAAATCACTCCAAAACTGGTAATCAAAAACAGTACACTAAGACTGACCATACCAAGCATTGACAAGGCAGTAGTGGAACTGGAAGAGAAAAATATATATATAGTACAGAGAAGAACATATGTGCTTTTATATTTTAAAAGTTTCACAGTTGGATTTTTATTTCCTAGTCAGAGGTTAAAAAAAAATATCAGTCCTAAAAAAAGGTTTTCTATTGAAGTATAAATGCTAAATATAGATATTACTGTGTAACCAACTACCTACAATTTAGCAGTATAAAAAAACACATTTTATTTTGCTCACAAATTCACTGCATCAAGAATTCTAACTCATGTTGGGGATGTCTTATCTTGGCTCCATGATATCTCAGGCTTCAGCTGGTAACATTTGAATGACTAAAGATAATTCAAAGATAAGGGATGGAATTATCTAGAGAGATCTTTCCTCATGTATGGTACCTGGGTTGAGATGACTCCAAGGCTGGGATAATCAGCACTGTCAAATGTAATTCTTATGCAGACTTCATATCTGGTTTGGGCTTCTCACAATATGGCACCTCCAGAGGCAACATCCCAAAAGTCAGCACCAAAGAGCAAGAGTTCTAATAGAACCATGTGTAGCCTTTTTGATATAGGTTCAGACTGTAAATTACTATTCAAGAGTTCTAATAGAACCAAAGATCAAGAGTTCTAATAGAACCATGTGTAGCCTTTTTGATATAGGTTCAGACTGTAAATTACTATAACCATTTTGGAAAACGGTATGAAGGTTTTTCAAACAACTGCAAATAGATCTACCATATGACCCAGCAATCCCACTGCTGGGTATATACCAGAATGGAAATCATCATGTCAAAGGAATACCTGCACTCGAGTGTTCATTGCAGCTCTATTTACAATAGTGAAGACATGGAACCTACCTAAATGTCTATCAACGATGACTGGATAAGAAAAATGTGGTATGCATACACAATGAAATACTACTCAGCCATAAAAAAGAATGAAATTCTGCCATTTGTAGCAACAGGGATGAGCTTAGAGAAAATTATGCTAAGTGAAATAAGCCAGGCATGGAAAGAGAAATACCACGTCCTCACTCGTAAGTGAGAGTTGGAAGGAAGAAAGGAGGAAAAGAAAGAAAAGAAATACCACAATAATACACTGAAATTTCAGAAGGAAAGAACAGACCTGTGGTTTCTAGACATAGGAAAAAGGAAGGGATGGGGGGTTAGGGACAATTTGGGTAAGGAACACTGTATTAGGCCATTTTGTGTTGCTATAACAAAACACCTGAGACTGGGTAATTTATAAAGAACAGAGGTTTATTTGGCTTATGATTCTGGGACAGCTGCATCTGGCGAAGGCCTCAGGCTGCTTCTACTCATGGTGGAAAGTGTCAGGCAGCTGTCAGGTACAAGCAGATCACATGGTGAGAGGAAGCAAGAGAGAGAGAGAGAGGAGGTGCCAGGGTCTTTTAAACAACCAGCTGTTTCTGGAACTAATAGAGTGAGATTTCACTCAGGTCCCCCTCCCCCAGGGACAGCATTAATCCACTTATGAGGGATCTGTCCACATGACTCAAACAGCTCCCAACATTGCAACACTGGGAATCAGAATTCCACATGAGTTTTGGCAGGAACAACACATCCAAACTCTTTCAAACGCAAATAATTAAGATTGGAATATGTTCATAATAATGAATATGCTAATAATATTGATTTGATCATCTCATACTGTACACAAATACTAATAGTCAACATTATAACTCATAAATCTGTATAATATCCACATGACTCAAACAGCTCCCAACATTGCAACACTGGGAATCAGACTTCCACATGAGTTTTGGCAGGAACAACACATCCAAACTCTTTCAAACACAAATAATTAAGATTGGAATATGTTCATAATAATGAATATGCTAATAATATTGATTTAATCATCTCATACTGTACACAAATACTAATAGTCAACATTATAACTCATAAATCTGTATAATACAAGTATTTACAAAAATCCAGAAATAAATTTGAAAATAATTGTACAATATTTATATCCTAAATTGGGGGAGAAAAAAAAATATATATATATATATAATCTCCACAATGAGATCTACCAATTTCAAAAAAGAAAAAAAAATGAGAGATTTTTCAGGAAATTAGGGTCAATTATTCGATATAAGTGTAAGGGCAAATACTATACAAATCAATGTACTGTTTTAGTGAAATATCAGCCAAACTAACAAAATTATATTTTATTTCAAACTTAGTAAAAATATGATAGATTTCAAATGGAGGATTAAACATACACTAAGAGCCACACTTAAAAAAAAAAAAAAAAAGCACTATACTTGAAGTTTGATACACAGAAATCTCTATATAATGAATATAAATGCTAAATAAGTTATAGTGGTATACAGTAGTGCTAGCCATCTATAATTAATTTATTGTGTGTTCTCAGATGGCTAGAAGAGAGGATCTTAAATGTTCTCATTACAAAGAAACAATAAATTTTCAAAATGATGAATTTAGTAAGTACATTGATGTGATCATTACACAATATATGTACGTATCAAAATATAACTCTGTACCCCATAAATACGTACAATCAATATGGTTCAATTAAAAAATAAATAAATATCTAAAAGAGAATGTTAATTGTTAAACAATCAAGAAAGAAATTTAGGTATGATTTTCATTTAGCATATGCCCTAGATGATATGTATATTCCTTGTGATATATTTTAAACACATTAGTAGAATTTTTTAAAAAACGACATAAATAAGTCATCAAAAATATCATGTATAATATATTTTGCTTTATTTTCTCATTCAAAATATTTAGAAATTCATTTTTTAAATAAAAATAAATGCTATTCTTAAAACCACTTTGCTATCTGTTGCCAAAAATATTAGTCTCTGTTTAGCTGTTTTTGAGGGAAGAGTCTCAGGATGAAATGACAGGATGCCCCAGGGCAGAGCATCTCAAATTTTATCAAGATAGTGTCCTTAATAGCTGAGAAAAATAAACATTTACTGCTGGTCTAAAGGCTGAAGAAGTCTTCAACAAGCAAAATCTTTTTCTCAGAATTTATTATTTTTTTTACCTAAAATTTTAAGTGAAATCTTATAATTTGCTACATAATAAGTGTGTTTGGTATAAAATATTTAAAAATACTTGTGGAAAAATATAAGTGTTGCCATGAATTTCTTTATGAAATCTTTCAATTTTAAAATATTAGTTGATTAGGGCCAGCCCACTTGGGAGAGTGTGGTGCTGACAACACCAAGTCAAGGGTTAAGATCCCCTTACCAGTCATCTTTTTTTTTAAAAAAAAAAAAAAGAAAGAAAAAATATACATTAGCTGTTTGGAAAAAAAGGAAAATCACTTTACAGGCAAATAAGACAAATCTCTAAGCCCCTACGGCCCATGAATTGTTTTTTTTTTTGGGGGGGGGATCGTAACCCTTTGCTCGGTGTCGTCCGCACCACGCCATCAGCACTGTGCTCAGCCAGTGAGCGCACCGGCCATCCCTACATAGGATCCGTTTTTTTGTCTTTATTTTTTTTTTTCATGACCGGTAATGGAATCACAACCCTTAGTGTCGCGCCTGTACCGCGACCGGCAACAGTATCACAACCCTCAGAGTTGCGCCCGCACAGTGCTCAACCAGTGAGCAGACCGGTCTCTATATGGGATCCGAACCCTGGGCGGGAGCGCTGTCGTGCTCCCAAGCACCGCACTCTACTGAGTGCGCCTCCGGTCCGGCCCCCTACATAGGATCCAAACCCTCAGGCTCGGCGCTCCAGCGCCGCACTCTCCCCGAGTGAGCCACCAGGTTGGCCCATGAATTGTGAACTGTATAATTGTTATTTAGAACAAACGTTTCTGGATTTTGACCCAATTGGTGCAATTTGTAGTGATTATGTTCATCCGAAAAACACCAGTGTGGTCTCTAGTTACAAAGTAAAATAATGATGCTTATGGTTTGTATGTTACCTGCTACATGTTAGCTTTACAAAACTATATAGTTCAATTAATTATAAAGATGAAATGCAAAAAGACAAAATCTGTAGTTTCATGTTATTAAAGAATTAGAAATTGTACACACCCTTTTCTATCAGTTTCTCATACATTGTAATATTTCTTCGAATTTCTGCCTTATTTTCTAATCTTGTACATACCGTGAAAGGAAGCAATTAAAATATTATACATCAGTTGGAAGCCACAGATTAGTTGTGCACACAGGGACATAAATGATCTTAAAAACACACTGTTAAGTTAAAGAAATGAAAAAGGTAACACATTATATTAGATGTGGTTCTATCTATGTAATACAAAAATAGGTTCTTTGAAGCCCATCTTTATTTCACAAGATCATTTTCAAACCGTAAAAACACATGTTCCTTTTTTATCAGGTTATACAAAATAGTAAAATCTCTCCTAAATAAAACAATCTTTTGTTGTATCTCTGCCCACCTTTGGTTATGTTCCCACCTCTGTAAAAACACATGTTCCTTTTTTATCAGGTTATACAAAATAGTAAAATGTCTCCTAAATAAAACAATCTTTTGTTGTATCTCTGCCCACCTTTGGTTATGTTCCCACCTCTCCTATTCTTAAGAAGTTGTATTCTTCACACTGTTCTATACCTGTTATCACTATTCCCTTATTGTCCATTTGTATTAGCTGTGATAATCCTAAACCAATGTAAAATATAGACCTAAAATGTATAAAAATTCTAAAAAGAGAATCTATTTCTCACTCAATATTCATAGAAGCACTTTTGCATAGCAGGTGCTTAGTTATACATGGGGATTTAGGGCTCTACTCTCCTTTTATCCTTTGCCTCTACACTCCTTCAGGGCTGTCATTTTCAAATTTAATTTTGACCCTGAATTACCCAGAGGACCGTTAAAACAAATATTGCTTTCACACCTCATGCCCTCCCCACCCAGTATTTCTTATTCACATAGTCAGAGGCAGACCAGGGAATCTGCTTCTAGCATGTTTCCAGATGCTGCTATTGCTGTTGCACACTTTGTGAATCCCTGTCCTGGGGTATTGTCTCTGTGCTCAGCTTGCGGAAGTGGAAGGAGAACATAGAGAAAGCATAACCATTCCTTTTATCTGGGCTCAGAGATGGTATACCTACCTCACAAGGTACTTTTGGGCAATAAGTGTATTCTATGAAAAAGAAGCACAAATACTGTGGCACAGTATTTCTCTCTGTCCACCAAAACCTGAATATTTCTTCACACACAAAGAACATCTATTTTAACACCATATAAATTATGTACTATATTGGTCCCCCCAGCCTTTCACCAGAGAAACCTATAGCAATTTGCTCAGGGGGTTCTATATTGGGGAAAAGATAATTCCAGATATTAGGAGGATTATTGCGTATAAGGTATGGTTAATGCTGAATCTCAGACACGAATTGTCCTTACAGATCCTTTGTTAGAAGAGACTTAGAGAGGACAAGTGGAAAATAGATTCCTGGCTAAAGTCTAGCTCACAGTGAACCTATAAGTTCTGCAGCCCCAGTTAGTGGTCATTGCCCTAATCCCCAAGTATGTAATTTAGTACTGTGACACTTGGCAGTGGGAATAACTCCTGCATTGATTCCTTGGACTGTGGAGTAAAACCTGTTACGTTGGGCAAGGCCAAACGAAACTCTGAAACTGTCTCTTTCCTGTACAAGAACATAACCTACGCAGCAGAGATTTATATACCTTTGAGAATCAGTTTGAGGCATGCCACTGAACCCTGGGAGAGACAGAACACCTACAGAGCAAGTGACTACATATCTGGAATTGCCATTTTCAGTTACATTCTGCCAGACCCAACAAGCTATGAATTTTCATGTCAGTGGTCACCATGTGGGAATGACATACCCTGGATTGAGCTTGAGCAGTAGAAGAGGATGTAGATAAGCTTTTATGAGTGGATAGCCTATACCCTCATGTTATTACTATAGTTACAAAATAAATTAAAAAAAAAAACAAAAAAAAACTTTCCAGCTCATATCTATTTGTATGGATGTCCCTGGGATGTTAAACCAAAGGAGAAGGAGTAAGCCCAAGGTTCATTTACAAATGATTTTACTCAGTATGTGTGTACAAGCCCAAAATGGATGACGTCAACATTACAGCCACATTCAGGGTGGCATGAATAGAAAAGGAAAGGAAATATTTCACAATGGTCAGAGTTGCTGACAGTGATGGTCACCTACTTTGTATGGTAGCAGAAGTGGCCCACGGTATATGTAGATTTCTGACCAGTGACAAATCATCTTGCCAGGGGCCTAGAAGGAACAGGACAGACAAATCAGAGACAAGTTGCTCAGGGTAAAGGCACATGGATGGATGGCATATGGAAATTGCACCAAGTGTTATGATATTTGTATCACATGCTGGTGCTTTTTATAAAACACCACAATAGAAGTAGCAGTGGATAACCAAGCAGATAGTATGGCTCGGCATGTTGATGTTAGCCAAACTTCTTCATATGCCATTTTGGAACTGGCATGATAGGTACACCAATAGAATAGCCATGGCTGTGCTGAGGAGGTTAATTACAGCAGGCTTGGAATTAGCATGAGCTGTTTTGCTAAAGCATATGCATGAAAATACCCTTAGTTGAGGCTTGAAACATACGGACTAATAGTGTTGCTTTGTAATCATGGGTCCAAAGAGTTTCTGGGCCATTTGTTCCGGCTCTTCAGGACTGTTTACTGGTAACAATGAGATTGATGATTTGCACCTGGTCTCAGTGAGCCCCTGGAGAATTCTGCTGTTAAAACTGGTTATGTTGCTAAATACGTTGCATGACTAGCAAAAACTAAAAGTCTCCAGCCAAGATACCATTTTGAGTTCCCTGGTTCCAAGCACACATTGGTAATTTCTGATCCAAGAAAAAAAATGCATCCATCCCTTGCCCTTAGAGATGGATTATAATAGAAGCTCAGCCCTGATGTGTGCAGAACCCTTGCCATAAGAGAGCATTTGTTCTTTTTGATTTTTTGTTTGTTTCTTATTTTTTAATAAAAAAAATTAATAAAAAAATTTCTGGAGGCTGAAAGGCCCAAGGTTGAGGGGGTGCATATCAAGCTCAGCCCTGATGTGTGCAGAACCCTTGCCATAAGAGAGCATTTGTTCTTTTTGTTTTTTTGTTTCTTATTTTTTAATAAAAAAAAATTAATAAAAAAATTTCTGGAGGCTGAAAGGCCCAAGGTTGAGGGGGTGCATATCTGGTAAGGGCAATTCTTCCGATGGGGATTTTCTGCAGAGTCCTGAGGTAGCACAGGGTATCACATGGAAAGGGAGCTGAGCATGAGATAGCATTTGGCTATAATGCATATGCTTACTTTAATACTGTCACTAATATATTGTATCTTTTTCCTATAGTAAACTATAGATTTGTAAGTATTTTAATTTTGTCTCCTGTGAGTCTTCTTTAGCATTTGAACCCTGCTTAACAGTGCAGTGGCAGTAATCGAGGCTATGAATTAATTCAGCAATATGGATGTCCACTTACCAAGACCAATCTACCTACTACCTATTTGGAATACCCAATTTGCCATAAACAGATATTTATTCTAAAATCCTGATAAGGCACTATTCTTTATACCAACAAGCTACTTCATAGCAAATAGACTACATTGGACCTCCACTTTTCTAGAAGAGCTGCATGTATATTCTGACAGATATTGATACATAGTCCAGGTACGGATTTAGCTTTTCTGCCTGCAGAGTCCTAGCCAACACCACTACGTGGTGACTTTCAGATGCCTTTTCCATAGCCATTAGTTCTGTATCAGTCTTCTATAACTACATTACAAATTATCCCAAATTTAGCGGATTAAAATGAAATCCACTTATTGTCTCACAGTTTCTGTAATTAGAAATCCAGGAACAGTTAGCTGGAATTTCTCCTTTGGGTTTTACAAAAGCTGAAATCAAACTGTTGGCTCTATTTTTT
>NW_007732985.1:8783-9901 GCF_000696425.1 Galeopterus variegatus | reverse complement strand
GGTCAAATGAAACTATAAAACTATCCCTTCTTCAACAAGGACATAACATCTGCAGCAGAGATTAGTATGCCATGAGATATTTCTCAAAAGGCATATGGGTAGTCATAAGATGAGAATACTGTATCCTGGGTCATACTGGGTGCATGTATTAGGGAGTGAGATTCTTGGGGATCATCTTGGAATCCTGCCTACCACTGGATACCAGAAAATCTTGAATGAATCCAGGGGATTNCCTGTATCTCAAGATCTTCTCCTTGTTCTTGTGGTCATTGGCAGAATTCCATGCCTTGTAATTGTAGAACAGAGGACCCTGATGGTTGTCGTCTGGGAGCCACTCTCAGCTTCTAGAGGCTGCATGACATTTCCTGACGTATTCTTCTTAATGGCATGACAGTTTTCTTCTTCAAGTTCAACAGGAGAGCACCTGCTGCATCTTCCAATCTCTGTGACTTATTCTGTCTCCGATTTCTGTACCCACTTAAAAAACGTTCATCTGATTAAAGCTCACTTGTCGGGTCCGCCACTGGCCAACCCGAACAGCACTAGCCTCGTTCCTTCTGGTGAGCGAGCGAATGGCCCGGATTCCTCTTTCCCTCCAGTCCCATTTGGAAGGATATGAGGGAAGAGAGCCATGAAGAGAGGTGAGCACACCGCCGGCCCCAAACCAGCCCTATTAAAGGACACTCAGATGCGGCAGGGGTTCTGTCGAGGCAGTTCCGTTTATTAGAACACAAGCACTTGTTTTTAAAGGTAAATGGGGAAGGCAGGTTTTTTACATCCTCCAATCAGCTTAAGGGTCCTGTCTCAATACCTATCTATTACAATCACGCAGTGTTTATGAGTGCAGCCAATAAGGGCTAAGGCAAGGTTCCTGCAGACACTTCCACCCTACTTCCTCCCGGCGCCGTCTTCTGCCATGTTAATCCACTTGTAATGTCACTTAAGGTGGCATTAGTTTTTAAGGCCCAACACTCACTGACACTCAAGTGGAGGGTATTTCAAGTTGGAATAATCCCTGAGTGGACTCCTTGGCCTTAAGAGCTGTCATGGTGGGGAGGGTCAAATGAAACTATAAAACTATCCCTTCTTCAACAAGGACATAACATCTGCAGCAGAGA
>NW_007732985.1:4982-7400 GCF_000696425.1 Galeopterus variegatus | reverse complement strand
TTTCTTTGCTTTGATACTTCTATTTTAGTAATGTATTATTTAGATGTTTTCTATAATATGAAAAAGCACTTACTTGAAAATGAACACTTATTTGGGGTTAACTACTATGTTGCCAATAATTCGACAGAATTTGTTAGTTGTTTTGCTGTATCATAGACACTGATTTAATATAAATAAGATGACCAACAATTCAGGGAAAATTGGAAAAAGTTAAATTTTTAAATTTCTGGTTATGTTACATTAATATCATCTTCTAATATAAGTATACACTTAAGTGCTAAATCAGTAATGAAAGATGTCTGGTAAAGTAGTATTTGCTGGTGTATAAGACCTTCCTTCATATATAGTTTATCTCAAGTATATGTAAGATAATTGCTTAATGGCAATTTTTATTCTGGCATAAAAATGGTTCACAGAAAAGGGAAATGATATATTTATCCCAGGTGTGAATCACGGGTGTAGAAGAAAATTCCTAAAGTAATTCTTGATTAAATAAAACTCAATTGTGCTCCAAAATTTGAGTTTTTTGGTAAAATACTCATTTTTATATTAATGATAAAACATTATGGAAACTACATTTAAAATTTAGAACTTTGTTTTGCCTTGTCTGGTATAAACAATGCTAATTGCCTTTATATGGTAATGTTAAGCTTATATTAGATTTTGCACATTAAGAAGTTTACAGAAAGATTAACCTTGAACAATTTACATTAGACAAACTGCCATATAGATATAACACAGACCAGATGGGATGTGATAATTTGCTACTTTGTAGTCAAAGACTGTGAAAAAGGTTCTAGTACTTGAGAATGATTACATCCATATTTACATTGCATCTGCTGTGCATGTTTAGAAGTAATTCTCCCAAATTCTTTGAGTTTTAGGATTTTCTAATTTGGTACACACAATTTGACCTACTGTACTTTAAGCAATCATATAGTTAGAGTAAATAGCTTTGCTAATTGAAAAAATAATTGAACTGGAATAGAGAGATATAAGGTTTAATTTGGTCATCAACAATATCTGTTAATTGTTAATGTAACCTAGTTCACGCTAAATTTATTTATTGCTGTGGACTGAATGTTTGTGACGCCTCCCCCAAATTCATAGGTTGAAGCCTTAACCCCCAATGTGGTAATATTAGGAGGCGGGACCTTTGGGAGGTAATTGTGTTTGGATAAGGATGTAAGGATAGAGCCCCCATGATGGGATTAGTGTTCTTGTGAANGCCTCCCCCAAATTCATAGGTTGAAGCCTTAACCCCCAATGTGGTAATATTAGGAGGCGGGACCTTTGGGAGGTAATTGTGTTTGGATAAGGATGTAAGGATAGAGCCCCCATGATGGGATTAGTGTTCTTGTGAAGGAATGAAAAGACCAGAGCTGGGTCTCTCTCTACTGTGTAAGGCAGCCATCTGTAAGCCAGGAAAAGGGCCCTCACCAGAAATCTTACCATGCTGGCACCCTGATCTCAGACTTTTTGCCTCCAGAACCATGAGAAATAAATGTTTGTTGCATAAGCCACCCAGTTTACGTTTTTCTGTTATAGCTGCCTAAACTGACTAAGATGTTTACTAATTTTAAATTAAATTAATTAATGAGTAATTCATGGAGTAATTTATGTGGTTCATCTGACAACAGCTATGAATAAGAGTGCTTTTTCTCTACCTAATTTTATAAGTTACTGTGAGGATTAATAAGTAGAATTTTACAATTACTTTTTACATTAAAATTTATTTTCAGAATGTTTTGAAATATAAAATTTCACGATATAAAGAGTGAAGTTGTACAGACTACTCTGAGATAACATAAACCCAAACCTTAAAAAAAAAAGGTCTTTCTCTCTCTTACCGAGTGACATTCTACATTTCCTCTGGAAATATGTGCCATGAAGCAAGTCAGTAAATATTATTTTGTTTGACTATGGGCTTGATCCTGATGATTTTTGCAGATTAGGCTTTATTGAAGAGTGATTCCTTTAAGAATTCTTGTATGGAGGAAGCAGTTCAACCAACAAAATCAATTCAAAAAAAGCAAATGTAGGCCACTCACTCTTTAAGATCTTGGCTTTAGAAAACCATGTTAGGAGTGAATAATCTTTTATTCCACAATTTTTGAATATGTAGTGAAGTAAGTTGAATCCAGATAGACTCAAAGGGAGTGGAATTCAAAAAGCAGTTGTTGAACAAGATATGTTGTTTCAGCAAAGGAAGTAAAATAATCTCCAAAGCAGATAAGGCACTTTCAGTTTTATATTGCTATGCAACAACAACAACAACAACAACAACAACAACAACAACAACAACAACAAAATACCCCTCCAAAGTGTAGCAACTTAAAACAATGGACTTTTTTTTCTTTTTTCCTTTTTGTCTTTTTTTACTGACCGGTAACGGGATCACAACCCTCGGTGTCGCGC
>NW_007732985.1:0-4005 GCF_000696425.1 Galeopterus variegatus | reverse complement strand
CGGCGGGAGCGCCGCCACGCTCCCAAGTGGCACACTCTCCAGTGCGCCACCGGGCCGGCCCCAAAACAATGGACTTTTCATCACCTCTTTTATTCTGTGGGTTGACTGGACTCAGCTGGAAAGTTTTTTGCTCAGTATTTCTTGAGTGGGGCTGCAGTCATCTGGAAGCTTGGAAGGTACAGCTGGAATATTGACTCCATTGGGACACTGGGATGCCTGGAGTCAACTGGAAAACTGGTAGAGTTAGGCTTCTCTCCATGTAGTTTCACCACTCTCTTTACTTGACATCTCCATTTGGGTGGCTGGATTTCTTATATACAAAAATGTATAAGCAAAAGTTTTCAGGCTTTCTTAAAGATCCAGTCCAAAATTGGCAGAACATCATTTATCCCATATACTGTTAGTTAAAACAAGCTGTAGTGGATTGAATTATGTCCCCCCAAAACTCACTGAAGTTTCTTTAATTGTGTCCCCCAAGTTTCTTATATTAGAAACTGGGTCCCCACTGTGACCGTTAAGAGGGTGGGAAATCCTATTATGGTAATTGTAAGATGGGGCCTTGAAGAGGTGATTAGATTGTAGGACCATGCAGTAGTGAATGGATTAATAATGGTGGTCAGGGGCATGGTTCTGAGGGCTTTAAAAGAAGAGAGTCTGTCTCTTGCTGTGCTCTCTCTGCTTCCACCATCTTACAATGCGAGGCCCCTGGGTCACTGTCACCACCAGATGAACTTTGGACTTCCCAACCTCAAAAACTGTAGCAGCGAATTTTGTTTTCTTTATAAAATACCCAGTTCTGTGTATTTTGTTATAAGCAACAGAAATGGACTAATACACAAGTCATATGGCCAGCCCAGATTCCATATTGAAGAGAACTACATACAGGCATTAATACAGGAGACATGACTTATTGAGAGACTGTGTTCGAAGACTAGCCATCACAGTCCTCGCTCTGAATCCTAAAGATTCTCACTCCTCACACATGCCAAGTACACCCGCTCCCAACGTTTCATTTCTTTATGCCATCGCAAACAAATCTCATCATCTGAATCATGCCCAGATGCAGATGAGGCTCCCTTAAGTGCGTTTTTTTATCTGAACATCTGTGATATAAAGAGACAAGTTATCTGTCCCCCAAACACAAATACACCCAACATACAATGATGAGATGACACAAGGAACAGGAAAACCATGATAAACACTTATATTCAAAAGGGGAGGGGGTTATGGAAAACTATGCATGCCACTGATCCACAGCAATTCTAAATACATCCAAGTGCACACAAAACAGTCCCACTGCTCAGGTGGTAAGGGATTTCTGTCGATTATGCCCCAGTTCTGTGCGTTTTGGATCTACCCTCTGAGTCATTCTTCATTTTCTATAAGAAATGGCACATATTTGAAGAAAAGTAGCTCTTTCAGTTTAATTCCTACCTGACTTAATGTCTTAACACAATAACTATATTTTTATCTCTCACAAACACTATGGGTAACTGAACTAAGATGGGAAGTTCATATATTCCTCATGACATCACCTAGGATTATAATTATCTGGAGAATCTACAAGGCAGGGACATCCAGGATGGTTTTCCTAAGAAGTTCAAAATATTTAAGACACAGGCCCTGAACTTATACAGCATCACTATCACCACATTCTATTGGTGATTGAGAGTTATAGGGCCAGATTCAATTCAGTAGGAAGGGACAACATAAGGACATGGATCCTGAGAGGCATGGTGCTTTGAAGGCAAGACACTATGGATATCCTCAGGTGCTCTCACATCAAAGCTTCAATGACTTAGACTTTGTCCAGACAATCAGGCCATCATTTAAGTAATTAAATTCAGTAAGCTTAACAGCTTAAATCACTCACCATTTCTTTTTTACCCACATTCGTTATAGTCTCATGCTAATTGTTCTTCTCAATTGAGATTATTGCCTATAATTGTATCACCTGATTTTTTTTAAAGCTGTCCTATTATTTTGCTCAATTCACATAATTATATTTGTGTTTCTTGAATCTAGTACCTCAAATCTACCTGTCTACATCTCTATCTTACATTCAGGAATTTTGAACCTTGGATTTATAGCACCAAGGGTCCCCATGTTCTTACCTCAGTGTCTTCGGGAAGAAAATGTTATCATTTGAAATAAAATAAATAAAATAATAAAAATTTTTAAAAGTTTGTGTCTGTGCTAAGGCTTTATAAGAGTTTCTTCTCCACTGTATAAAGGTGACCTAGCTTAACAGTGCTTGGCTTATTGCTGGAAATCAATAAATAATTATTAGCTGAATTAATATGTAAATGAGCGTGTGTGCACACACACATATGATTTTATGAACTTTTCAGAAGGCCTTGTAACCTAAATTACTACTGCTGAATTTCTCTGTCTCAATATATATTACATATTGCTTTAGTTTATGTTCTCTCAGATAGCCTTTGAAACAGGTATTCAAGTATAGGTGGTGTTTTTAAAAGAAGGGATTCCAGGTATCACTCACAGAAAGGTAGAAGAGAGAGAAAGCAAAAGAAAGGTCGTCAATAAAAAGTGTGTGATCAGATCAATTACTATGGGTTACTGGGGAGTAATCCTGATGGGACTCTGGAAGTCAATGGTGAACAAAATTATTTCACCCCGTGGGTCTGGGATCTGAAGAATTTATGTACCAGCTCTTCTCAGTCAGCCAAACGTTTTCTAGTATGACTTCCTGGTCATTGTTTGAGGGTTGTTTCAGGGGCAGGGGTGTAATTAATTTTCTAGTTATTCTAGCCTGTTAAGTGTAAAGGCAGAGCCCCTCTAGTCTCAATAAGAAGGCGCACAGGTAGCTTGAGGAGTGCATGGTGCACTGCATCGGCAAGGAAGGGCAGGCACCAACAGCTTCCGACACACAGCCAACACCAAAACAAAGTTCCAGAAACATTGTCCCTAGCTTGTCAGTCTGCTTCAACAGATGGCTATTAATGGTCTTCTAGCTGACTGTATGCTTTTCATAGTTTGGTTCCAATAACAACAACAAAAAAAGGATATTTCCCATTGACTTTCACCTTATTCTTGAAGCTTGTCCTCTTCTAGTCATCACTGGTCTTATACTTCACATTCCTGTTGAATTAGTAATCGGTACCATAAATTTGGATTTTGTTTTTATAAATTTTTTAGTTTTAAAATTATTTTAGGTTTGGTGGTTCTTTCCTTCTAGGCTTTATTATTTTTTATCTTTATTCTTTTGAAGCTAGAAAAAGTTTCTTTATATTTTAATTGTATCGTCCCATAGTGCCTCTCATGTTTAGAGACCATTTAACTCCTTTTTAAAAGCATTCTGGAACTTTCCAGTGCCTTTAGAAAAAAGTATTGTCCTAAATTTCTGATCCTGCCACATAAGGCACTTCACAATCTAGTCCTTATCTATGTGTTTTGTATTCTTCAAAAGTGCCATTACATTTTCCGCATTATGTTTTGTATCAGCTTTTTCTAATATGCTGTGATAATATTGTCTGTCTTATCACTCGGTCAGTTTCTGGACATGGTCAAATTTTCTGAAAAGCATTTTAAATCTTTTAGGACAATTTATGTTTTTTTTTTTTTTCTTTTTTGCTTCTTTCACATTGTTTATATCTTCATTACCACTTAATTAGTATTATTATATTTATTTTTTTAACTATATATCTCTCTAACTAAACTGATCTTTAGAGGAGTTGAACCAAATAGATTTGAAGTTTACGAGCTTAGGAATCATGTAGATATATAAATCACGTCTAGTTTTTACCACTTTTAATATGTGGCCTTAGGCACATTAGTTAGCTTCTTCAAGCTTAATTATTTATCTATAAGATGGGTACTTAATAACCCATATATTATAATGTTTTTAGACTAAAATGAGATAATATAAATGTAATTAGTAAAATGCCTGACAGATAGTAGCATTAAATTTCAACAACTATTAATATAACAGTCCCAGGGCTACAAAGGGGAGTGGGGGGGAAGGGGGAGGGGAAGGAAGGTTGG
>NW_007732984.1:114956-120608 GCF_000696425.1 Galeopterus variegatus | reverse complement strand
TTCTTTCTTCCCTCTGCTCTACTTTCCAATGATCTCTTTTGCCTAGGACAATGGGTAAAGAGGTTTTTTTTTAAATCTCAAATGTGTCTACACATTGCGGATTATCATGAAACCAATATTTACAGTCCATTCTCTACAAAATCCAAAACAGTGGTACATACTCACTGAACCAGATAATGAGTTGAATACTAAATGCAGCTTGTAGTTCTGGAATCACCATACCCCTAGTAACTAAAGTGCAAACAGATACCTTACAATAGGATAGAAATAGCACTCCACACATACATCATTAGCAAAATTATGCAGCTAGATTATCCCTGTTTATAGTGTGTAGGGCTGCTCCATAATTAATGCTTTATTAAACTGTTCTCTGAAGATCTGACTTAGAAAAGATCAGAATCTAAGACATCTGTACTGTTTAATACTCTCTGAGGGAGGTATATGTGGAGGTGGGTTATTTGAAATTCTGCCCTCAACGTTATACTCCTATCTTTCACACCTTGGGTTTTCTTCTTCTCCTTTGCCTTAGTTCGTCTGTCTTTTGTGGCTAAAGAACGTAGGACATTTAATTAAAAACAAAAGAATTTAAGAACAGTGATGGTTAAAAGGCTACATTTCTATTAAACACTGATCCAGTTCATCCAGGAAGGCTTTGTGCTGTAGAAAAAACTCCAGTGTCTGTGGAATTTTAATGAAAATGTTTCCACACCCCTTTTCCTTCTTTGTGTTTAAACTTTTATGCAGTGTCCTGAATATTTCAAACAACCCTAATACCGTGGATAAGAAGGCCAAAAGTGGGAAGAGAATTTATAGAAGCCAAAGATGTTATAAGAATTTAAATACAAAATAACAAAATGTCTTAATTTTGTATTTCATAAACAAAACAACTGCTCAGATGTAAAAAAATTAAGATACACAGTCTTAGATATTTATTCTTGTTTCCTGGATACTTTTTTATTATCAAAAGGTATATGGACATTGCTTACATTTTTTAAAAGAAACAACATCAAAAAATTTTTAAGAAAAAGAAAACTTTCAAAAGCCCACATCTAGAGATAAGTATTAACATTATGGACCTGTTCCAAACCGCCATCCATCCACATGTACAAATATGGGCCATGCCCACAATTTTACATATGGGTTCATGCCTTGCTAGAATCTGTCCCCTACCCCGAGTTTATCAAAGAAAAGTTTCCATGTGAACATAGATGACATCATTTGTAAGGGCCTCACAGACCTCCACTATGTGATGGGACCAATATTTCACTATTAGCACAGTGATGAATTTTGGACACCTGTCTTTGCACATCTCCAATTATCCTACTTGCGATAAATTCCAAGAAGAGCTTTAATCAAAAGGAATCTAAATATTGACACATAATTGCCTAACTGGGTCCCAGAAAAAAGAAACATGCAGGACATAGAGCACCACGTGGACCCATACCCTTGCCAAAGTGGGGTTCTGTAAATTTTATTTTTTAGTTGTATGATGCAAATCCTAATCCCATTAGTCATTTCAACTGTCTTTAGGATGCTTTTGCTAGTCAGTACTTCTTCTTTATGTAGCAAAAATCACTCATCTTCATTCTAGTGTCTGCACATTATCAGTCATATTCAGAAAGTATTTCTCCAGCTCAAGAGAACTCATATTTTCCTTTTATTACTTTACACTCTTTTACCTTCATATTTCCCAACCCCGTATAATTTATCTTAGCTTAAGGTGTGATAAAAGGATCCAGTTTTATTTCCCAAATGGACAGCTAACTGTCCAAACATCATTTACTAAATAATCCATTCTTTTCTCCGCTGATTTGAAATGCTGTCTTTGTTGTATACCAAATCACCACAATACACTTGTTCTACTTATTGTGGACTTGCTGTTTTGTTCCATTGACTGAATAAATGATTCATTTAAAGTCTAGTCCAGCATGCAAAGGATGGACTGCCAATGTCAGATTCTGTCTCCACCATCAACACTCTGGATGAGGCACTCAACTTCTCTGTTCCTTAGTTTCCTCATCAGTAAAATGGGCATAACAGTACTTATCCCGTGGGTTATTTGGGGGATCAATCTACATGGTAAGCCCTATCTGTGTGTTACTTATTCTTATCATCATCCCCCAAAATAGGCAGAGACTTGATCCTGGCCATCAAGTATTCAGAGACCAATAAAGGAGAGACATAAACAAAATTAATGCCGCAAAATTAATGCACAATCACAAACAATGGTAAGTATATTAAAGGGAACCTGATCCAATCTAGTAGGTCAGAGAAGGGGATTCCAAGAAGTAACATCTAGATTAAGGCCTAAAGGATGAGTAGAAGTGAACTAGCCCGAGGGTGACGGGAGGTGGGCAAGTAAGAGAGTGGGCTTGGCCCCGCAGCACGGGCCTGACTGCAGAGCTTCACATCTGCCTGATCTGAAGCTTGTGCATGCCGTCCCCTCCACGGGCAACTCCACAAAGGGCTAGTTTCTTCTCACACTCAACTTCCCAGTTTAAAGTCATATTCTCAAGGAGATACCCCATGACCACTCGCTTCTGATAGCTAGAGATATGAGAAAGACGATGAGGTAAACCATAACATACAATCTTATTCGTTAAAGAGAAATTATTCCACCTGGAGATGTTCCAAGACCCTGGCTTCAGTAAGACACAAGAAGTAGTTCCTTATCCTCAAGGCTATCTCTCTGAATAAAAATGCACAAGTATTTCTGAAACCATCATCTGTTCTTTTTTCTGTGCAAATAGCAGTACTCTGCTCACATGTGGAATTATCTCAGCTGGTAAGAGCTTTTTCCGGCTATACCTGGTGAACAACCTTTAACCTTTATACATACTGAAAAGAATGTGGACTCGCCGCACAACAGAATGTCAAGTATGATCTCCGTGTGAGAGTACCCTAGTATTTTTCTTTGTTGCATTTGTGACAAATTCTAATTATATATTTGCATGATTATTGGTCCATCTCCCACACAACACTGCCAGTTCCATGGGGGCAGGGAATGGGTATTTTATTCATCTTTCTATACCCAGGATCTAGAACAGAGGCTGGCAGGTAATTGATTTAATGCCTACTCTTTGTAAAACAGATGGGGTAGGCCCTTGCAGCCCATTGTTTAGTATTCTGGTCTCTGCAACCAGAAACCAAAGGCAGATTTGCGTTTAGCTAAAATATGAACCAACTGGAGGGTGGGAGTGAACACTGGGAGAACAGTCAAGAGGCTATGGAGACAGGGTATTTGAGAGATGGCTGTAGGTTGGACTAGGCTGGAGGTGAAGGGGGTAGTGAGCAGGGAGGACTGTCTGAGGCATCCCACAGTGTTTTAAACACTGACATCATGACAAGTGCCAATATTCCACAGGGACAGGCTTGGCATAAGAAAAGGAAATTCCCCACAACTAGTGACTTTAACACAAATTGTGAGACTGTACAACACAGAAATAAGTCATTGTAATCAGGGAACCTATTAAGTAAAGACGGAAGTATAACATGGAGGAAAGTCTACTTTCCACAGAGGAGTCCCACTTCTCAGAAACTGCACTTATCCATGGGATGTTAATTACCAACCACTTCAGAGATAGCTCCTGACTGTTGAATATATTGAATGTATGCAATATTCAGTCATAACCACAAAGCACAGTAGCTAAAGTCCTCTGCACTGCCATATTTTAACTTGACAGCACCCCGTAATTATTACTTTTAAGAAAATAATTAAATAATATATTGTAAAGTTTCTTTTCCACAATGGTATGGGGGAAAAAATCTTCAAATGCTTACTCAATCCTCCTAACATTCCTGAAAAACCTATTATTGCATATTTTAAAATTCTTTCTAATGTGAGTAGGGACTGAGTTTGTGTATTTATGAATGGCTTTGTGGGGGGAGGCAGGCAACTTACAACACTTGCCACTTGCAGCGTTTTGGGAACAACAGCCCCACTATGCTCTTGTGTTGCTTCTCTCCCTTCCTATCCCTCACAGCTGCCACGAGCACATTGGGCACCACTGGTAATGGTTTAGACCCAAGGAGCCTGCTGATTGGCAAGAAGAATGCACAAGAAGCTTCCAGATTCTCATAATTCCATCATTTTTGCAGACACTTTGGGGAAGCTACTCAGCCTCTGTTTTCCCATACTCATGTTAAATGGTTTAGTATCAATATGCCCTTCCCCTAGATATGTGGTATAGCAGCAAAATAGAGATATACGCACCATAAGATGTTAAGGTGTCACTCCATGTTCATCAACAAACAGGGAAAAGTTAATGTGAGTCTCCTTCCTGTGTGAGATAAATGTTAGAAAGCATATTCCTCAGTAATTACCACTTGAAGAGTCAAATCATGATGGTCTAATTATTTGACATAGTGACATATTAAATAAGGAACTTTTATTTGGCAGGGGGGATTATTCAAAGGACCCTAACACTGTTTTGAAGTACAGGTAATTCTACTTAAAGCTTGGTTTTATAAATGCTTCTTTAAGAAATTTTGAAGGAGAACCATGATGTATGAATAATCTATATTCATTTTTTAAAAGTTTTTCAAAAGGATGGATGAAGGAGGAAAAATGAAGGAAAAAGAAAGGAAGAAAGGGAAGGGGACAGGTGGGCAAGGAGGGTTTACAATCCATAAAGCTTGAGAAACTGTACATAATCATATGCTGCTTCAAGAATTCTGAACATTTTATGGAAAGCACACCCAGGGTCCATAGGCAGGAGCTGAAGGCAGCTCCCTCTGCCCGGATGCAGGCAAGGAGCATGCTGAAAACACCACTTCCTATTAGGGGCCCTCGACAGCCATGGCTGCCGCAAACACAGCTTGATTCCACAGCAGTAGCCATAGCTACCATGCAGGCAGCCCGCCAGACACTCAACTGCAGTGACACAAGTAGTGTCACCAGAGGAGACTGGAAAAAGAGGGCATCTCTCTCCTCAAAGCTCACTCCAGCATAACAGAAAAAGCAACTGCTCTACCATGCCCCTGCTTTATTTCTGATTTTAATAATTTCTGTCTTCTCTCTTTTTTTCTCGGTCAGTCTAGATAAAGGTTTGTAAATTTTGTTGATCTTTTTAAAGAATCAAAAAAGACAAGCAGTGTACAAATCACCACTGATATAAATATTTTAATCAAACGTTAACTTTACATAATTCTTTTAGGGGATACTAATCTTTATATATATTGTCTAACTTGTTAAATATGTAACTGTCATTCAAAAAAAATAAAGAATTCTGAACATTTTTTGGTGTTTAGGATCTAGAAAGTCCTGAACTACAGAAACTTGCTTAACTTTTTTTTAATCCAATGTTTCCCAAACTTATTTGACCTCATTACATGTCTTTCCCCATATTCTATCTATTAATAGAAGACCCTTTGGACAGCAATCCCTAAAGCTGAGGAGTTGGGGGGTTTTGTTGTTGTTGTTTGTTTAATGGTAAATGCCCATGCCCCTCCTCAGACTTCCAAGTGGCAGAAACCAAGTGTGACACACGGCCAGATGTGAGAACCACTGCATCAGCTTACGTGGTTTTAAAGTACTTGCAGAGATCCTATGCTAGGGTCACAGCACCTACTAAATGAAGCATGAGACAAAAGTATAGCATCTTTAAAATTATAATGTAAGAAAAAGTGAAGTAATTTAATCCACAGAAACAG
>NW_007732984.1:109391-111825 GCF_000696425.1 Galeopterus variegatus | reverse complement strand
AAAAAAATCTTCATTTAAAAGAAATGCAAACAATACTCATTAGCATTCTCTACACTTCTCCTTGTAGAAACAGGAAAAGCAGCCATACATTCAAGAAGAAACCCAAGCAGCACAATTTAATTCAGGGCTCTGCAAAGGACAGCAAGGCAGATGGTCCAAGAGTCTTAAATTAAATGCCTAATAGAGCAAACCTGCCTCTATTTATAGTTCTAGAACTTGGCTAGAATCTGAGTTTGCTCCCAATCCCTGTGATAGCTCCTAAAATTCTTCCATCCCTTATTTTCAACTTAACCTGGAAAAGTGGCGATGGAAATAAGAAGTAAAGACAATGGAGTGGAAAGAAAATTTAGTGATAAATCTGTACAATTACCAAACACAAGAAAGAGAATGTAGAAACACAAACTGCTCACCCATAGACCACTGTTTAAATGTTCATTTAAAAAATTATCTTATTATAGCAATATAGCATAGTGCCTGGCATATAAATTTTCAGTGTACTATGGTAGCTATATTTTTCCAATACTAGGCTTATTGCATACTGCATATCTATTTCACAGACTGCTTTTTCACTTAGCAATAATGATGAATGATGGATTTTGGAAGTGACTGGCGCCATTCTGCACACAATAAGCACCAGCACAAAATAGCCACCGGCCTCGTCTTCCACTCCAGCACCAAGTCCCTCCCCGCTTCCCTTTAGGAGAAGCCTTCTGACTTAGAAACAACTTTCCAGCTTCCGCATAGGCACAGTTCTCCACCCAGTCACATCCACCTAATGGTCCCTCCGCCTGTACATTTCGCACCCAACAGCTAATATAAACTCTTGCAAACCCATTGTTGCTGCTGTCCACCATTTTTAGGGAAGCCCCAGGCTGTTCCCCACTTTCAGGGCAGCCCGACAGATTCTTTTCCTTTAATAAAGCTTGAACGGTACCCGGCATCTTGGCTCACTTCCTTTCAATGAATACTTCCCTACACCAAAAAAGACTGCCCTACGGATAAACAGTTATGGAGATTCCATATACAGACATACCATGATTTACTTCCTCATCTCCTATCATTTGACATTTAGGTTATTTCCAATTTTTCACCACAATAACCACTAAAGTGAACAGCCTTGTACACAAGTTTTGTATGCCCATACATTTATTTCCTGTGAATAGATCCTTAAAAACAGAATTACAGGGAAGAGAACTGCTGATCTCCCAAAGTGTTACAACAGTTTACACCCCAATCATCAAATGACAACCCAACTTCTTACTCTTGCTAACTCATAATGTTATTGCGAATAGATCCTTAAAAACAGAATTACAGGGAAGAGAACTGCTGATCTCCCAAAGTGTTACAATAGTTTACAACACCCCAATCATCAAATGACAACCCAACTTCTCACTCTTGCTAACTCATAATGTTATTGTCCTTTTAATCCCTGCCAATCTAAACAATGAAAAATGTAATAAACTGTATTGCTGTTTGATTTCCATGATTTTTACATTTCTGTCTTGGTCATTTATAGTTTCTTCATATATTCCCTTTCCATGTTCTTGTTTAATGTTTCTATCGGTAATCAACAAGAAACAGACAAACACTAAGAGCTCTGAGATATTTCTTGGTTTGACATTTAAGGCTAGAATAGAACTCATGGTTGAAACACTGGCAGTTGCTGGCTCTGAAACCAGCTGGTCTGATTTCAAATTCTGACACTGCTACTGAAGCTGTGTAACCTTGGGCAACTTATTTAACCTCTCTGTGCCTCAGTTTCCTCTTTGTAAAAATAGGGATAATAATGTTGCAACCTCATAGGGGTGCTGTGGGTAGTAAGCTCAAACAGTGTCTAGCCATACTAGCCATTTTTACAATTAAGAAAGTTTATTTTAAATATAGAAACATAATTTTATGAGGTTATGCTTAAATTTAACTTCTAAATTAACTTTTTAAAATATGTGATTATTTTTAAGTAGAAATAAACAGCAAAAAGTATATGCATAGGGCACCCTTTTAAATATGGATAAATACGAATAAACAGAAAAGAAAAAGGAAATATGTATTAATTCAATAAACATCAACTGAATGTCCACTATGGAACAGGCATTGGGGACACAAGGAAATACAGAAAAACAGGGTCCCTTTCTTTACACCCACCCTAGAGGGTAACAATAAGGAAACAAGAGCTTGCAGTGCAGTGGGTCAAGCACTACACTTAAGAAAGGTACAACAGACAATTTTCATTGCACATGGAAGGGTATTAACTCACACCAAATGAAGGGTATATCTCCCTGAAAAAATATCAAGCTGAGACTTAAAAAAAAAAAAAAAGTAGTGATTAGTCAAGTATCAAGTTGAAGAGAGGGAGGGGAATTTTCACAAAGCATGATGCAAAGGCTCAAAGGGAAGAATGTTTGTGTGGCACAGTGTCAAGATGTCACAGTTGGTC
>NW_007732984.1:106418-109125 GCF_000696425.1 Galeopterus variegatus | reverse complement strand
ATGCAAAGGCTCAAAGGGAAGAATGTTTGTGTGGCACAGTGTCAAGATGTCACAGTTGGTCGTATGGCTACAGCATACAGCACATATAAAGAGCTGTGAGAGATGAAGCTAGATAGGTGAACAGGGGCCAGATTATACTCCGAACTTCTTAAAGGCACTTATAAGGGCTTTATGCTAGAAGCCATAAGGAGCCATTGAAGAGTTTTAATCAGAGGAGCAACATTACATTTGCTCTTTAGAAAGATCACTATGGCTACACTTAGATAATGAATCAGAGGGGAACAAGACCAGAAGCATAAAACAGAAGCTAAAATCAAACCCAAGACTCTATCACCTCAGCTGTGGAACTGAGGAACTGTGGGGTGGGGGAGAGGAAGGAGTTGAAATCAAGTGACTAGCTGACTTGTCTGGGGTCTTATGGGTGCTCAGATGGGAAAACTGTGAAGAGATCTGAAGTCTCTGAGCTTCTAATCCTGGGCTCCTATTGATCATGTTCTGTATCACCTGATGATGGATGGTACTGCACCATTTTCTAGATTATTTCAAGAACTTCTCTTGAAGTCTGCTTCTGCCTCCCTTCTGAACATGAAGCACAGAACAGATGACTCAGTGCTGCTCTAAACAAATGACTTCCCTTTTATAAAATATGATCAAATCCCCTAACTTATGAGCAGACAACTCCTTGATGTTCAGAAAATGGTCTACCATTTATACAGTCAAGCTGTGGGAGGTGGGCATGTTTTGAACAACATGGTCAGACTTGCATCCTTATAAGAACACAGGAAAAAACAAATTCAGTTTCTCCTACTACACTCTCACAACACCTGACACAGAATACTTCTGTGACCTCTGGTCACCAAAATGTGTGAGGACTTCTCTCTACCAGCAACAATTCTGCAGATGATTCTCCAGCAGACTCCAACTGAGTGTCCTCTAATTCAATTCCAACACTATCTACCTGGAGATAGCATCACATCCCACAGGTTGAGGGCTCAGTCCCACAAGACTGCTCCCCACTTCAGATGCCTGCCACAAGCAAAGGCTATGGCCATTGTTTCTGCTCAACCAGCTATAAATCGGGGTTCCCATGACCCCCTCCTTGGGTTTCATTATTTTGTTAGAGTGGCTCACAAAACTCAGGGAAACACTTGACTTACATTTAGCCATTTATTACAAAGAATAGTACAAAGTATACAGATGAACAGCCAGATGCAAGAGATGCATAGAGAAGTATAGGAGAAGGGGCACGCAGCTTCCAAGCCCTGTTCAGGTGTGCCACCTTCTAGGAGCCTCCACGTGTGTTCAGCTATCCCCGAATCCTGTGATTTACATAGGCATGACTGAGTCAATCATTGGCCAATGGTAATCAACTTAGACTTCAGCCCCTTTTCCCTCCCCAGAGTTTGGGAGGTGGGGCTGAACCAAAATTAGAAAGCCCCAACTCTAATCCTGCCTCCATCTTTCCAGTGCCATTCTGAAGTTATGTGGGGAAAGTTATGCCACCAGTCATCTTGATAGCATACAAAAGACACTTAACACTCCAGACACTCCCAGGGTTTTAGTAATTTTTTGATAGGAAACAGACAAAACCAAATACACATTTCATAATATCACAGTCCTCAATAACACTGAATCCCTCAATGAGGATGTCATTCCTTTTATTCTTCATTCAATCATTCTGATTTAGTGAAGGAGAAAGCCTCAGGGTATTGTAAGGATACCTATCGCGTGTCTATTTGTTAATCTCCTGTTTTAACAAAGGCAGAATAAGCCTCAAACTCACAGATTTACTCAAACAAAATATCCAGGACTTAACAGTTTTTTTGTGTAAGTGATAGTGGTTTTTCCATTTATGAGAGTGTTACAATGATTCATTTTTAAATTAACATTAAGTCAGTGTGATGGTTAATTTTATGTGTCAACTTGACTGGGTTAAAGGAAGCTCGTACAGCTGATAAACATTATTCCTGGATATGTCTGACAGGATGAGGATGTTTCTGGACTAGATTAGCATTTGAATCAGTAGACTGAGCAAAGAACATCTGAGGGCAGGCATCATCCAATCCCTTGAGGGCCTAGATAGAACAAAAAGGCAAAGGAAGGGCAAATTTGCTCTCTTTTTGAGCTGGGACTTCCATCTTCTCCTGCCCTTAGACATCAGAAGTCCATGTTCTTGGGCTTTTGGACTCTGGGATTTAGCACCAGTGCCCACGCATCACCCTCACGTTCTCAGGTGTTCCTCAGACTCAGAGTTACACCATCAGCTCCCCCAGTTCTCAAGTTTTTGTACTTAGTCTGAATTACACCACCGCCTTTCCCAGTTCTCCAGCTTGCAGGCTGGCTTATTGCAGGACCTCTTGGCTTTCACAATCATGAGGCAATTCCCCTAATAAATCCCCTCTTGTATTAATATATCTATGTAAATGTATCCTATTAGTTCTGCTTTGCTGGAGACACAATCACATGAGGCAATTCCCTTAATAAATCCCCTCTCATATTTATTTACCCATGTATATATATCCCATTGGTTCTGGTTTGCTGGAGAATGAGACTAATACGGTCAGTAATTTTTTTTTTTTTTTTTTTTTGTCTTTTTCCGTGTCCGGCAACGGATCGCAACCCTCAGTGTCGCCCGCGTACCGGGATCAGCAACGGGATCGCAACCCTCGGTGTTGCGCCCACACCTCGCTCAGCCAGTGAGCGGGAA
>NW_007732984.1:104216-104846 GCF_000696425.1 Galeopterus variegatus | reverse complement strand
TAACTTTCATGAGTAAAATCTTAATGACAGTATTAATGATGAACATCTCCAAAAAATACTTCCTTCAGTCAGCAAAGATCACGAAAGATGGCCACAGCAAAGGGTTTGAGATTTGTTAGTTCTTCTTGCCCGGATGTAGCCACTTAAGCAGTTAAAAAAGTGAATGGTATAAATATGGCCATTGCAGTGGATTGAGGATTCCCCCAAACTCACTGAAGTTTAATCTCCACTGCAACTGTTGAGGGTGGGAAATCCTCTCATGACAATTGAAATGCAGGGCCTTGAGGAGGTGATTAGATTGTGAGGACCATGCCATGTATGGATTAATCCATTTGATGATTTAATGGCAGTCGTGGGCATGGTTCTGAGGGCTTTAAAAGGAGAGCACATGAGAGTCTCTCTCTCTGTTCTGCCATTCTGCCATTTAAGGCCCCTGTGTCACTGTCACACCAACAAGGCCTTCGCCAAATGTGTTCCCTGGCCTTTGGACTTCCAGCTTCCAAAACTGTAAGCAATAAATTTCGTTTTCTTACAAATCACCTAGTTCCAGGTATTCTGTTACAAGCAACAGAAACGGACTAATATAGCCATCAAGTGACTGTACACAGCACTAACTCAACAGAAAGAAGG
>NW_007732984.1:93586-102268 GCF_000696425.1 Galeopterus variegatus | reverse complement strand
AAAAAAAAACCTGTAGATATAAAATGTATAAAAAAGGCATATGTAAAATTAAACCTTATGTAACAAGAAAAATTGATTCAGCAAACTGGACTTAAATTTCATATGTGTGTACGTGTTTGTGTTGTGTATGCACATACGCATGTCTGGCTACTGCTAAGCTACGGCTAAGGCCTGGAATCCTCACAGCGCCAATTGTCTAGCGCTTAATCCTGCTTGGGATGCCAATTGTAAAGCTAGGAGACCACGCTAGCTGTCGCGGCTCTTTTACCTGCCGGTAATCCTGCACTGACTGGGCCGATGGTTGAGCTAGGGCTGGGTCTGGAGCTCCCAGACCCCTCAAGCCCATTCACAGACTGGGTCACTAACCCTTCACATACCAGGCTGGGTCACCAGACCCCTTCACACAGGTCTATGAACTAGGTAACCGGCCACACTGTCCTTGGAAGCTGCAGGTCTGAAAAAACATGGCTGCGCAGGGCAGGTGCCCAAGGCAGTAAAACACCAGCCAAAGTGGTGCCACCATGTGGGCATACTTACTCCACCCACACACACAATGTTTACTGAATGACCCTGAACTGGCTCTGAGGCTAGGGGAGCCTGACCAAATTGTTCTATTTTCCCAACAACACACACACACATATATAAGCACACATATAAATGAATGTATTATAGAGATAAGTGATGGCAAAAACTCCTATATATTTTTTTAATCAAAACCCACTGCTACTTTCTAGGGACACTTCTAGACTATACTTGCCTTCTTCCTTTGCACTTAGGTAACCATAAAGTGGCCATTATAAGTTCCAGACAATTGAACATAAATAAAAGTGATTATACTATTAGTTTTCTGCTATAGTATAACAAATTACCACAATTTTAGGAGACTAAAACAATACCCATTTATTAGCTCACAGTTCTACAAGTCAAAAGTCTGGGCCAACTCAACTGGACTCTGTTCAGAGTCTCACAGGGCTAAAATCAAGGTGTTGGCTATACTAGGCTCCTATACAGAGGCTTTGGGGAAGAATTCCCTTCCACTCAAGTTGTTGGCAGAATCTAGTTCTTTAAGGTGGTAGGTCTAAGGTTCCTACTTTCCCTGTTGGCTGTCATTCAAGGATTGCTCTCTGCTCCTACAGGCTCCCTGCATTCCTTCTCACATGGCTCCACCTTTAAAGCAACAACAGCATGTCCAGCCCTGCTCATACTTCCGATCTCTCTGACTTCCTCTCCTGCTATCAGCCAGAGAAAATGCCCTGCTTTTTAAGGGCTCATGAGATTAGATTAAGCCCAGCCACATAATCTCCCTTTTGCCATACAAAGTAACAATCTCAGGAGTGACATTTTTTTCATACTGAAAGTTGCACCACACACAAAGGGAAGGAGACTACACCACAGCAACAGTAATTAGAGTCTTAGAATTCTGCCCACCACATTCCTTTTCCAGAGCAGGCCCATGAAAATCTCCCACGCTTGTTCCAACATACTCTTTCCCTTTGGCAACTTTGAAAACCATGTGTTAAAGATGGCGGAGCCCATGCAGGGTCATCACAGATCCCTGAAACACATAACTGGAAATAAGAATGAAAAGTTCTTTGAGCAACAATATCCTGTTAAGACTTCTTGGTTAACCAAAGTATCAGGTCCTCTTGCAAAGTTCAGCTTAAAACAACCAAGTCTACTGGTTGAAAATTAAGTTGAANAAAAGTTCTTTGAGCAACAATATCCTGTTAAGACTTCTTGGTTAACCAAAGTATCAGGTCCTCTTGCAAAGTTCAGCTTAAAACAACCAAGTCTACTGGTTGAAAATTAAGTTGAAAACAGAATTTCCATTGTGGTAATTGGCAAATGAAACTGACAAGAAGAAAACAGATCAGGAGGCTACTAAGTTTTTGAAGAAATTTTACTGCCATAATGAGCCATGAGTAGTTAAAAGCCTGTCACTGTAAAACAATCCCCAAATATAAAATTAACAGGAATTTGACTGAAAAAGAGATACGGTTCCTAAAGAGGCCACACTCCCTTGTCACCCTCATTAGATTAGGGGGAATATAAAAAAAGAATAAAAGAGTTCTTCCCACATTGCAGAACAAAGGTAAAAATCAAGGAACTTCCTCTACTGTCCGGGCTGAGGACTTCACAATGCCTTCCCAGCAAGATGGCACCAGTGTTGTGGACAGTACTTGTTGTGACTTCCGTTCTTCCCTTTCCCAAATGGGAGTGTTCACTGTGGACAATATTTCTTGCACATTTAAAAGTATAGGAAGATATCTGCTATATACAAATAACAAGCATTATACCTTGATATTGACATATTTCTTAGCATTATAAAACTGTTCCAATTAGAATCTATGGGGAAAGTTCAGTTTGAATTATAGGAAAGATATTTCTATGTCTTTCACATATCGTACTTCAAAAGAGGCTGGAAAATACTGTCTAGCAGTCCTTCAGAGGCCTATGCATTTAAGCAAACCTCCTAGGAGCTAGTGGGTTCTTCTCAAGTATTACAGACAATATCTCCATACTCACCCACGCCATATACAACTTGACCCAGGTGTGGGGGGAGGATTAGGACAGAGCAACTACGATATCATGTTCAGAATTTAGAAGTGGTACTAAATGTAAAATCTTCATAAATAGAAAGTTTTTTTCTTGAACCATTAGACATTAGCTGATGATTTAGTGTCATGCAAAAATATTGCATTGATAGTCTCAAGAAGACTTGACAGGGTCTCACAATCATGACATTTTAATAGCTATAGCTATATAGCTCTCTTCTTAGTCAATATTCTCCATTATAGACCATATAAATCACTCAAACATTTAGGCTCCTATTTTCGTCCTTTTTGTCTTGCTATAACAGAAATACCTGAGACTGGGTAATTTATAAGGAAAAGACGTTTATTTGGCTTACAATTCTGGAACAGCTGCATCTGGCATGGGCCTCAGGCTGCTTCTACTCATGGCGGAAAAGCAGCAGGCAGCCAGCGGGTACAAGCAGATCACATGGCGTGAGAGAGAGAAAGAGAGAAGGTGCCAGGGTCTTTTTAAGCAACCAGCTCTCATGGGAACTAATAGAAGGAGAACTCACTCATTAATCCCCCCTTGCCCAGGGAGAACATTAATCCATTCATGAGGGATCCGCCCCCATGACTCAATCAGTTTACAACACTGCCACATTGGAGATCAAATTTCCACATGAGTTTTGGAGGGGACAACACATCCAAACTCCATCAGCTCCTAAAGTGATTAGGAAAACAAAGAAAATCTAAAGCAAAAACCATTGAGAAGGGCTGTATTGTAAAATTTTAAAACTTCATGTTTTGTCTCCTGTTGCCTCAACATCCCTACATACACAGCTGTGAGCAACCCACCCAGGTGACCAGGTGCACAAGTGTGATAAGGCTGGCCTCTAGCAAGAATTCCCCTCTCTACCTTCCCCTGCCGATAACCTAGTAAGGTACACACCACTGAAATCCCCTCTGGCTGTTTCCTGTCACTCCATCGTGGTCTCAGTATAAGCACTTGCACACAGGTCCTCACTCCCTCTGGGCTCCCCACCTCTTGGCTGAGCTGCTCCCTTGGCACTCCCCTTGTGAGGCCCCCTCTCAGTTTACGGTGACTCTGTCTCTCTAAGACCTGTGAGTATAATAAACTTTCCTTGAGCCTCTCCTGTGTCCACTCTTTTGGCCACACCTGACTGACCACTGTATAAAAGAACATAGAACAAGAGTACAAAGAATTAAGAGAACAAAAAGGAAAAAAATGGGGAGGAAAGGAGATCTAGGAAATCCATTGACTTTTTGCCCACCCAGTATCTTGACTATCAGGCCTTATACTCGGGAGCACCACTCATTCCTAGCAAGCCTCACCCAGTATCTTCTTTAAACCTTAGAGCAGTTCTTAAACTCCCCCACTCGACCACCTTGCCCAATTATATTATTCATTTGTCAGTGGGTCCTGCTCTTCTCTCTTCACTTTCTCGAGCTACCACTCTAAAGAAAGCCCTAGAGTCACCTGATACCCTGGGACTGTCTATGCAGCAGAAGTGGCTTGGCAGAATGGAATTTGCTGTACAAGCTTTAAACACCCGTCCCATATTAAACTCCTCCCTCCCACAATAACATCTGTCCTCGAACAGTCACCATTTGCCCAACCAAGTCTTGCCATTTTGAAGGGTTCCTCTACCTAATTTGGAAGATACTTTAAAATGTTCCAAGTAGAATGAAACCAAAATTCATATAAACTGAATTTAAAACATTAAAGAATCAATGTGGGGGGGGGAGGGAAGCCTGTAAAAATATAACTGTGTCAACAACAAAAACTTCAATCAAGAAGAATCTCAGTCTCAAGGGAAATTATTTTCAGTTGCCTCTTCCCTTTCGTACACCCCACAGGTCCATTTGCCAAGTATATCAGTGAGTTACAGCTCATTAATAACTTTTTTTTTTAATTTGGTTCAAGTTATCCTTACTATACAAGCATGGCACTCTCACAAGCATTATCTCACTCAATCCTCACATGTCTAGAAAAGTTTTTTATATTTGATTGCTCCTAAAATTAGTTCAGAGAAGGCTGCATTTTGACCAGACATTCTAAAGCCCAGTAACAGAATGGCTGGAGTGATGGTTATTGCAAGAACCACCCCATTCTCTCCTGATGACATGATCAATTTCTTGCACTGCATTTTTACTTTTGGTGGGGAGGGGCAGGGACCAGGAATTCCTTTAAGAAGCTTGTGACAGGCTAAGGACCCTCTCCTTCAATAAAAAGGCACATACATATGAAATGTGGCATACAATTTTAGAAAAGATATAGGTCCCTTGCAGCCTATTATAGACAGACCACAGGCTAAGAAACTGACAAAAGAGACAGGTACAGGGACCCTGCATCAAGCAGAAAGACACATTCAAGATTCTAAAGGGAACAGAGATTTTACTGTTTAGAGTCGGCAATTAAGAAACTGAGAACCCCACTCAGATAAAATATTAACTAATTAAATATTTAATTAAATACCTTAACAAGTTTAACATCTCACCAAATCAATAAATGCATAAACATACTTATGTAACATTCTCCTGAGCAACGCATCTATGTAAAATACAGCATTTTAAATGTCATGAACGCATGAAGAAATTAGTTAAAATAGAAAGGCATAAAACATCACTGTAATTAAATTTTCCCAGCTGAAGAATCTGAGTGTGACAATAAACACATACCAGACTATCATAATACACAGCCTATCCAAATGAGTTTTACCATTAAAAAAATATCAGAAGATAGTCTATAATAAGTATAGTTCTGTCTTAGTCCATTCAGGCTAATATAACAAATTACTGTACACTGGGTAATTTATGAGTAACAGAAATTTCTCACAGTTCTGGAGACTGGGAAGTCCAAGATCATGGCACCAGCAGATTTTGTATCTGGTGAGGGCTCCCTCTCTGCTTCAAACTTTGTTGCTCTACCCTCATATGGCGAAAGGGGGCAGGGGTGCTTCCTCCAACCTCTTTTACAAAATAAGGCACTAATCCCATTCATGATTTAATCACCTCCTAAAGACCCCACCTCTTAAAACTATCACATTGCCTATTAAATTTCAACATACGAATTTTGGGGAGACACATTCAAACCACAGTAATATCCTAACCAAACTCAAAAAAGAAAGTATATCTCATGTAATGTAACAGACAGCTATATATTATTTACAGACTGAATTGTCCTTTTAAATGTTTAATCAAATACAATATTTGATGACTACTGGGGGTTGAATTATGTCCCCTAAAACTTATATGTTAAAGTCTCAACCTCCAGTACCTCAGAATATGATCTTATTTGGAAAGACAGAGGTAATTACTTAAATTAAGATGAGGTAATACTGGAGGAAGGTGGGTCCCCAATCCAAAATGAATGATGTCCTTATAAAACAGGGAAATTTGGACACAGAAACACACAGGGAGAATGTCAAGTGAACGTAAAGGCAGAGATCAAGGTGATGTATCTACAAGTAAAGTCAAAGACTGCCAACAGAGCACCAGAGGCTAGGAGAGAGGCCTGGAGCAGGTCCAGCCCAGCTCCCTCAGAGGGAGCACCGCCTTACCAACCTTTGACCTCAGACTTGAAGGGTCCCTGTCTCAAGAAGAACGAGACAATACATTTATGTTGTTTAAGCCACTGAGTCTGTGATAATTTGTTATAGCAGCTCTAGCAAACTAATTCAATGATCTAATACATTTTACTCTTTAATAGATTTTCACAACTTACTATAAAGCAGGATATGTCAACATCAAATGCATGATACAGTAAAGTTAAAAAAAAAAGTAGATTTTGTATGGGCAGCATGTTATTTGGAACTAGACAGCTATTTTTACTTAAGCTGCTGTCAGATTAAAACAAGTGAAAAAAACTGATATTACTCTTGATAAAATGAAATCTCAGTATGAATAAAATTCACTAAAAGTAGAGTAATACATGCTCATTTGCCCTGTTTTACGGTAAAAAAAATAATTCTCATTTATTCTAATTGTATGGTAAAATGTATCTTAATGAGCAATTAAGTAATAAAGTATATTTCAAAAGATGATCAATTTTTCTTACTTTAACATATTCTCACACTGAAAGGATTTCCTCCTCTAATAAATTTAATATGGCAAAAGAATTTTTTCACCAACAAATAGCAGAGATATTGAAAATAACCATCAGCAACAAGGCAGAAATAATCAGTTCTAATCTAAGACAACAGTTGTGACATATCTTAATCAGAAATTCCAAATCAGAGGTACAAACACTAAAGGTGTACTGCTTTATTAACACACATATCACCCCCGACTAACATAAGCAGAAAGCTCAGTCCTGTAGAAACAAGAGAATGTTTGCCTGAAGAGGCACCTTCTACTGATAGACATAGGCTATATAATCTAGCATGTCAGTTCTCAAAGGAAATAATTCTAGGTCTAATGCTTCCTCTAGAGGTAGATAAGATCAAGTTCTTGAAGCAGTATGGGGGAAAAAATGGCTACAAAAAGTAGGACATGACTATTTCCCTAACATTTCTGTCACATGCAAACATTAACACTGGCTTTACACACCCTCCAAAATACACATGCATGCACAGAAGAGTAACCTTTGCCTTAGACTTTTTAAAATTGTGTTACACTAAGTATGAGTACAAGACTGTGTGCTGCTTCACCTTTACAATGAAAGGCCTTTTAATGAAAAGAAGAAAATGATGCAGTGACTCTGCATCTGGATTCAGTGGGTGATAAATAATAATCTTATCTCAAGCAGACCTCCTCCAAATGTATAAGTTCTTTCATATCACAATTTAAATTTTTTATTCCAAACTTTAGAGCTACATATATTTCAGGATTTAGCTTACATGGAGCTGTCTGGTTGTCTTGTAAAACAGCAAAGCTAAAAATTCTAGCTTCGATAATTTCCTCCTATCTCATTACTACTTGTATAAATGATAGTATTTTATACTAATAAGATTGGCCTTTATGTTAATAGCTGTCATTTACTGAACATTTTCTATGTGTGTTCACATACATTTATCCTCCCATCAGCCACGAGAAATGGATATTATCCTCATTTTAGCAAGGACAGATTCAGAAGTTAAATAGCTCGCTCAAGGTCAGATACGGCAGAGGTGGAATGCAAACCTCAGCCCTTCCCACACCCGAGCCAAGGCTCCTAATTGCCTTTTAAGGCACCATTCTTTGCAAAGGAAATCTTCAGAATTAAATTGAAAAAAGGATGCAGTGTTGGTAAACGCAGTGGTACGGTCTGCTTTAGAGAAGTGATGAGCACCAGAAATAAAAAAGGTTAGTAATATCAAAGAAGTCCTGCCAGAGAATTCATGGACAGCACAAATGCTGGTTCTGTAAACCTGAAAGAACTTAAAGTATAAAATTACTAGAGGCCTTCCAAACTACATCAACAATGCACCTACATTTACAAACATTTCTGAAAGAGATAACAAAAAGCTCCAATTAAAAAAGCAAAAAATTACATTAAGGGGCATTTTTACAAAGTAGTCTTACTTTTCCTGATTTCCTAAATTAAATAAAACTGATTCTAAATTAGATAAAACTGATAGTCTTAGCTTTCTTGATTTCCTGAATTAGATAAAAGTGATTTACGGTGGTAAAGAAGATACACATGCATGCAAACACATATACTAGATGAACTTCATGCTCTCTCTCACCCTAACTTAACCAAGATTCTGTAAAACACAACTCTCACCTTTTCTAGATGTGGTTTATAATAGGGCTGCTATTGTGGTAGCTTGGGAAAAACCTCACTCCTGAGAAATTATGAGAAAGCTCACTATTAATTAAGTTTAATCTATGAAGAAATATTTAAGGCTAAATTACGAAAAATACTTAAAGCTAAGTCGACAAAGTCCTTGGCTAATGATTCCTTAAACTTGAACCTGTTTCAGAGGAATAAAAAAATAGTAACCCCACACATTATATAAGAAATAGGTCACATCATAAGTATTCACTAATTTTCCCTTATGTAAAATTCTTCAACTGAGACCAATGAGATTTAAATTATTAGAATCTGAATTAAATAAGTTTTATTATAATCACAGTGTATTAACCCCATAAAGAAAATGAGCACATCCAAAATGTAAAAGGCTCACTAAAAATAATAGTTTAAAATATATAATGATTTTAAGTC
>NW_007732984.1:92044-92526 GCF_000696425.1 Galeopterus variegatus | reverse complement strand
CACTGCGGTGGCTCCCTGGTCAGAAGGACGAGGGCGTCCTCTCGCCCCGAGGGTGTCGTTCGTGCCCCCACAGACTGCGGACCAGTAGCCGCAGCTTGACAGCCCAGGCACCAGCGCGACTCAGATGACTTGGTTCCAGGTAGCCGCAGGAGGACTGCCCTCCTGCACTTTGAGCCTGGCCTCTCTGCTCCCTGAAAAGGAGTAGGTCTGTCTGGGGTAATGAATAAGTCATTGCTCCCTCTGCCTTGCTGTGCTTGGTTAGTCACAGAAAACATTTTTCTGCCCTCGTTTTAATATCCCTTAAGCCTACATAACCTTAGAGAAAGGTTTTTCGTTGTCTGATACAACTTAACAACCTAAAAAGAAAAAAAAGAAAACTTAAAGCCAGACAGGTAAATAGAATTGAATTGAGGTATTACTGAAATAATTGCATTTGATCCTCTGAGTACAGAAATGAAAAAGCCTGAATGTGAACTTGGCAT
>NW_007732984.1:90971-91457 GCF_000696425.1 Galeopterus variegatus | reverse complement strand
AAATAATTGCATTTGATCCTCTGAGTACAGAAATGAAAAAGCCTGAATGTGAACTTGGCATTCACACAATTATGGTAATGGATTTAGGGTTTTCAATTGAAAGTAATCATTATATTATGTAAAAAAGCATGATACTAAGTTGTACAAACATTACATCTGTAACAAAGTATATATGGCTGGCCAAAAGTGAAACTGATGGAATTAGGGGACTTGAGAGCAGCAATAGATATCCACTCTGGTAATTAGCCACTTCCTCTGGTTCTTCTAGGACTGAGGAGCTCATGGGAAAGAACTTGAATGCTGTCCCCATATGGAGACCAAAGTGATATGAAAGAGAAGCCAGAGTGACAGAAGCCAAGATGAGAGAAATTGCCAGGGATGAGTAAAGAGACAGCATGGCAGATGAGAGTCCTGGAAATACCATTTACTGTCTTCACAACCCCTGCTGCCTGGTAGGAACCACAGACCCACCCCAACCCTACTAGC
>NW_007732984.1:89013-90918 GCF_000696425.1 Galeopterus variegatus | reverse complement strand
TACTGTCTTCACAACCCCTGCTGCCTGGTAGGAACCACAGACCCACCCCAACCCTACTAGCTACTGCTGCTTGGGCACAGGGTGAATGTCTGATGCAAGAGGATCCTATCCATTGGCTAGGCTACCAGTTATGGTCTGTCTCGATAATGTGAACTGAAACACATAAAGGCAGAGTCAAGCACATAGTCACAGACACTGGAACAGTGAGAACGTATGGACTTGGTACCCAGTCTGCAGAGAGAAGCACACAAAACAAGCAGGTCCCCAGTTTGGTAGTCCTTAATGATGTTCATATACCTTACCGTACATGGTAAAATTGCACTTTCCAAACCCCTTGTGGTTAGTTGGAGGCACCGTGACAATTTTTGACTAGTGGATTAGGAGAGAAAGTGACTGTCATTTCTTGGCAGAGAATATAACTGTTGGCATGAGATGCTGCAAAGCTCTGTATTCCCTCTGCAACAATATTCTAGACAGCTATGGTCTGTCAGCCAGGATCCAGAGTGAGGGAGGGTAAAGCAATGCGAAGTCCCCAGCTGATGTTCATGGGCATTTAGCATGAGAGAGAAATAAACTTGAGTAATTTTAATCCACTGAGACTGGGGTTATTAGGAATGAACTGTTTTTTCTACTTTTCCAATTTTAAAATGTTTTCCCATTACTCGTATAATATGAACAATATTTTATAGTTAATTTTTACTACCTTGTCCCTCACCTCAACAATGTAACATTTTCATAGCAAGGTGGGTCTTGGCTGAAGCTGCCAAGAGATAGAGCAATTGATCTTCAAAGTGGAAGTGCCTGGGATGCCTGAGCTCTGGTCTCTAATCATGAAAGGTGTGAAATGGGGACCTGAAGAGTCTCCTCAGAACTTTAAACACTTGACTGAACCCTAAATTAAGCAAAAGCAAGTCTCTATCTTCCCTGGTTCTTCATCCACCAACTTAGTTTTATGCTGCTAAACTTAAAAGGAACTACCTTGGGAAAAAGGCTTACTTAAGGGCTTTAGATCCTTTTGAAACCATTGTTAACTCTCTCAGATATCCCCTGGATCTCATCTAAATCCAGTATTTCTATTGAAGTCATAATTTATAGCCATAAAGACTTTTAAGATGTTACTTTTGAAGAGATTTTTTGAGCTCCTCTGACTAGCAGGCATCACGTTAGGAGGTGTTGGGGGATGGTAGGGGGTGACATGAAGACGGAGTATGGGCTAGACCTCGAAGCCCACGGAGTTTTCAAGCCAGTAATTTGGAAAACCCTTTTTATGGATATTTATTGTGGCTTGAATATAGAGAGACAAATGCACCAGACACTGAAAAATTCCAAACATGGTTGCTTTCTCTGGTGTCTGAGATGGTGTCTAAGAATCTGTGACAGAAGCTCTGTGGAGAAAACCAGAAGCACAATGCAGGGAAAGGAGAATCAAAGGTCAATGAGGAAGAACTTTGATAAAAGGTGATTGTAATTCAACACACTGCACTATAGTCTCCTCAGATAAAATCAATGTAAAATGATAAATAAACCTAGATCTGCTCTGCAAAGTCCCAATGGAATGAACCCCACACACAGCACCACCTTTCTAATTGAGTAGTAAATTCATGGTCAGCAATAATTCCATCACGTCATTCATGCACTCCTTCTTGCATTATGCCAAAGCTTCTGCCAAATACCATACCTCTAGTTTGCACAGAGCTGCTGCATACCTGGTGCCTTTCAGAGGGCCCCTAGACACCAGGAGGCAGAGAAAGAGCAGCAGCCTTCATCTTTCTGCCCTTCAGCCCCTGTCACTGGCCCATACATGCAAGGACAAATCACTCCTGACTTCATGTGCAAGTTCGTTAAAGCACAAGAAACATAGCCAGCAGAGGCATTCAATCCCAGCTGCTTATTTTACAGATGAGA
>NW_007732984.1:86456-88393 GCF_000696425.1 Galeopterus variegatus | reverse complement strand
TTTATCACTGTCACTGATGCTGTCTTCTTACCACATCAGATCTGATGTTCAAAAGCCTCCATCAGATTGCCCTGTATTAAAACTTGGATTGTGCAAGACCCAGACAGTTGTTCTGGGGTAAGTGGAACTTAATATAAAATTTTATGCCTTTGGATGCTCCTAGTAACATTGAGTCCCCACCCAGCATGACCAGGGCTAACAAGCCCTCTCCTAGAGGTAAGAAATCTGTTTCCTTGCTTCTAGGTTTGTCACCTACCAGCCACCCTCCAAGAGATAGAGAGAATTGTATATATATCTATCTACACATATAGATATATTTTTGTCTCTTGGAGGTTGAATGTGTGGGTCTTTCTCCCAGAGAAGATCATCTCCCCCACCTTTCCTTCCCTCCCACGTAGCCTTTCTCCCTCCAAAGCTCCAAAGAACAGGGGCATCCCCCTGCAAAAACTTTCTTTCACTTAGCTAAACCCTGTTAACACCGTCACAGAGGATAAGGAGGGGGCTTAGCCAGTGGGTGACTCATTTTAGATTCTTACATCTGGGCCATCTCCATTACTTATTTCCCAGTTTGAAATGCTTCCAACTTCCCTAGCAAAATCCTGTCATTTCCAATCCTGGCCATCTCCAGTGCCTTTTCTTTAAAGTCTTTCCTATCTTTCCAACCCCATGTCCTGTCTTCATTTTTGGAGCCCCAAAGCCCTGATTGTGTACCTCAGCCATGAACTTGGTCTTATGTATATTGTAGACATTCAAAGATAGTCTTGGATTCTGACCTCTGTGAGTGCAGCGTCTTATCTTTACATTTATCATTCTTAGCAGCTGATATAAACACCTATTAATATAGGCTAATTGAAATTTTAAAAGCCTGATGAAATTTTGAAAGCTCAGTTCAGCAGAGGGTGAAAAGACAAATTGGCTGGACTTTTCTCCAGCTGAGCCAATTGTTCAGTGCTGTGGTTGCTGCTCCCTTGGTGTATCTAAGCCTGGGTCTCCAGGGTCCTATCAGTTCTGAGAGTTCCAGATGTCCTTCCCATAATGTTCCCTTGTTTCAGTCAGGCAATATTGCTTTCTGTTGCTTGCAATCAAAAAACTCTAAGGGATACATCCCCTCCCCACTCCCACAACAATATGCTAGTCTCGGTTCAATTTCTTGTTTGGCAAGTGACTCAAATACAGAGATTTAGGCAACCCTAGTTGCTGGTAAGCGCTGCATTAGGCTTTCTTCTGGGACAAGGGTGGACAAATGGAGTGGCAAGGAATATGGTCTCTTAGCAAGTACCGGTTCTCCCTGTAAGACACTGACATTCTGATTTACTAATTGAATCTTTTATTTGATTAGTAAGTGCCAGGCTGCCAGGGCCTGAACCTCTCAAGCCCCTGGGAATCAGAAGCTGAATGCTTGTAAATAAATTCCAAGCAACTGGACTCGGAGGCAGCATGCACACTCCTGAAATTGTTAGGGTATCTTTAACATTGAATTACTAATTCTATTCTTGGATGGATGTTATCATTAGAGATGCTGAAGGCATGTTGTTAACCCTAGTTGTTAACTAGGATCTGGCTAGTCAGCCTGTTAAAGCGTTGTGTTAAAGAGGCCAAGTTTTGTTGCTATTTTAGTAGCTAGTTAGCCATGCAGAGAAAAGCTATTCCTTTGTCACAGTATGCATTTTGCCCTCAGGAGGCATTCTCTTGATTACAGAAAAGTCCAGGTGAAAAAGAAGAGATAATTTAGTTTAGCATAAACCTGTCAACAATACTAAGAACTGAGTACAAACTTCCAGTATTCTGTCAGCATCAGCCTTCTATATGAAAATAATAAAAATAAAGTATTTATTCTACTTTACTTACTATGATTTCTTAAAAGAAAAAAGTATTCTTTGAAAAAGGATGAAAAGATAGACTATTTACAACTATTTAAATAGATCATTTATCTTTGG
>NW_007732984.1:84390-85468 GCF_000696425.1 Galeopterus variegatus | reverse complement strand
TACTTACTATGATTTCTTAAAAGAAAAAAGTATTCTTTGAAAAAGGATGAAAAGATAGACTCTTTACAACTATTTAAATAGATCATTTATCTTTGGTTTGGGCTTTTTTATTCCTTTAAAAATTTTTTTAGATTGGTTGTTTTATTAATTTTTATGTATTTTCTCTGGGCCACACATACAAAGCTGACTTCAATGACAACAAATCAACTATAAAGCACCATTTGAAAACTGCATTTCAGACATTTAAGTTGACATTAAAACTCCACCCTCTCGGGAATACCAATTTTCTCCCCAGGTCCAGTCACAGGAGGTTTGCCAAGTGGAGAATTCCTTGGAACAAAGATCGTGAAAATATTTTGAGTTTCTTGTAAATAGACATAAGTTGAATTGGGGAACTTCTGATGGAAATTCTGAAGATGCCCTTAACTTTGAAGGTATGTTACAGTGGAGAGGAAATCCCATCTCAGCCTACAAGCCTAAGAACAAGGAACACATTTAATAGTGCAGAATTCTCCAGTAAGGCAGAATAACTAAGAAGCCGGGGAGGAGAGGTCATGAGAGGAGCAAAGGCAGATGACACCCCCACGCCCAGCCCATCACCACCAATGAGAAGAGAGAAGGCAGTCATCAGGTCAGGGATACAGGGGATCTGATTGGCTTTTTTTTTTTTAACTGGGTGTGATCTGGGCATGTTAAGAAACAAAGGAAAGGAGCCAGTTAAATGGCAGATGTGAGTCAGGCTAGAGACCTAAAGGCTCACTGAGCCCAATCACCGGAGGATGCAGGACGAAAGGAAGAATGGCCTAATGGAGAGGCCACCTGGTAAAGGAGAAGGGATGCCTGTGCCCCTGGGACAGAATAGTGGTGAGAAGGTGTGGAGGGGAGGAAGTCTGGTGACAGGTGGGAGAGCAGTCAGTGGAAACAAGGGAGATGGCCAATGGCTCATCTCTGCCCAGACTAAGAACACCCAGCATGGAGGACCTTATGCCCTCTGGTCACTCCCCCACTTGTCCAGCCTCATGACATCCAGCACCCCTCATGTGCCCTGATGCCTGCACTCAAAGCTCAGTCCCTGGTA
>NW_007732984.1:81862-82584 GCF_000696425.1 Galeopterus variegatus | reverse complement strand
CTGGATCTGTTACTCCCCTCCCGCAAAGCTTCCCCAGGTGTCTGATTCCATAGTGCTAAAGGTGGCTCCTAGGCTAGCAGCATCAGCATCACCTGAGAAAGTGTTAGATTAATAAATTATGGAGGCCCCACCCATAACCTACTGGATAAGCAACTCTAGGAGTGAGGTCACGCAATCTGTGTTTTAACCAGCCTTCCAGGTAATTCTGATGTGTGCTGTAGTTTAAGAGCCACTGGTCTCTAAACTACAGTGGTAGTGCTGGGAGGGATGGATGGAAGCCTTAAGGCTAGAAGCCTCAGAGAGCCAAACATAAAAGCTTTCCCCTTATAGAAGTCCACTGGATCCTCGCAATGGGCTGGTATTATTATTTCTATTCCACAAGCAAAGAAATAGAGATAAAATAATTAAGTAGTTTGGCTAGAGATTTGGGGCCTATATCATTTTGCTAGGGCTGCGGTAACAAATTGCCACAAATTGGGTGGCTTGAAACAGAAAATGTATTCTCTCACAGTTCTGGAGGCCAGAAGTCTGAACTCAAGGCGTCAGCAGGGTTGGCTCCTTCTGCGGGCTCACAGGGAAAATCTGTTCCATGCCTCTTCCCTAGCTTCTGCTGATGGCTGGCAACCTTCAGCATTCCTAGGCTTACAGATGCATCACTCCAGTCTCTGCCTCTGTCTTCCCATGGCCTTCGACTCTCTGTGTATCTGTGTCCAAATTTCACT
>NW_007732984.1:78810-80135 GCF_000696425.1 Galeopterus variegatus | reverse complement strand
TAAGAACAATTTCTCAAACAAATGTACATTAAAAATGGTTCATGGAAAATATAACTAAATAAGAAATTTATACAACTCAATAAAAAGCAAAAACTAAGACCCAGTAGAAAAATGGACAAAGAACATTGGCAGTTCACCGAAGTTATACAAATAAATATTGTGTGCATGAAAAGACCCAGTGCCACAAGAAATGGGGTTAAAATAATACCAATTACACTAAATTGGCAAAGATTTAAATATTTATTTTGGTGAAGATATTATGGAACAGCCTACTTCCAGGCACAGTAAAATTTGTACAATTATTGGAAAGCAGTTTGGCAGTACATATCAACTTTAAAAATTGCACCCTTAATTCAGTAATTTTATATCCTAAAAGTATCTTAATTAAATAAAAATTCAGACAATTAGCCACCAGAAAAATGCAAATTAGAACCACAATGAGATGACACTTTACACCGGAAAGGATGGTTAGAATTTTTTAAAAAGTAGATAATAACAAGCGTTGATGAGGCTGTGGAGAAATTGAAACCTTCACACATTGCTGGTAGGAATATAAAATGGTGCAGCCATTTTGGAAAACACTCTGGCAGTTCCAAAAATGGTTAAACATAGAGTTGCCACATGACCCAGCATTTTCTTTATTAGCTTTATATCCAAGAAAAATGAAAACATATGTCCTCACTAACTTGTATGTGAATGTTTATACCAGCATTATTCATAACAGCCCAAAAGTAGAAAGAACTCAAATGTCTATCAACTGATGAATAGAATTATAATATGTGGTATAGCCATACAGGTAATATTATTTGGCAATAAAAGAAACGAATTACTGATACATGCTCAACATGGGTCACCCTTTAAAATATTATGCTAGGTAAAAGAATCCTGCCACAAAAAAACCACATATTGTTTGACTCCATTTATATAAAATGTCCAAAGTAAGTAAATCTATAGAGACAGGAAGTATATTAGCGGTTGCTTACGGTGGGGAGGGGTGTAGAGGGCATGGAAGAATTGGGGTTGATGAAAATGTTTTAAAATGAAAATGTTTTAAAATGGATTGTGGTAAAGGATGCACAACACTGCAGATATACTAAAAGCCATTGAATTGTACCAATTAAATGGGTGAATTCTATGGTATGCGTTTTAGTCTGTTTTGTGTTGCTATAACAGAATTATCTGAGACTGGGTATTTTATAAAGAAGAGAGGTTTATTTGGCTTACGAATCTGGGACAGCTGCATCTGGCACAGGCCTCAGGCTGCTTCTACTCATAGCAGAAAGTGGCAGGCAGCCGGCAGGTACAAGCAGATCACATGGTGAGAG
>NW_007732984.1:73682-78352 GCF_000696425.1 Galeopterus variegatus | reverse complement strand
CCACATGAGGGAATACAATGTGGCCATTATAAATTAAGTTTCTAAAGAACATTTCTTGGTATCTGAAATTTTTTAGAATATATTAATTGACAACATCAATATATAAAATTGAAAATCCACTTTAATTCCAATTAATATGATAATATATGTATGCATAGGAATAGAAAAAAGAGTAGCTGGAAACATTTTAATATATGAATAGTGATTATCTCTGAGTGGTAAGCTTAATGGGTGATTTTTATCCTGTCTATATTTATGGTATTATCTAAATTCTTACCAGTGGTGAAAATTAAAAGAATTGTTATATAAAAGATAACGTATGAATGTAGTCACAATTATATCTTATGCTTAAGGTAATATCCCAGCAAAATTATTTGCATAGCTATGACTTTTATACAAGTGCATTATTGTATTAAGCTGATTCTAGATCTATTGCTGGTTTACATACAACAAAATTTTGGTATACAGAGGCAATTTTATATAGAACAATTCCTCAGAGATAAGTAGACCTGTACTCAGAGAATTCTACATCTCAAATATTCAATAACCTAATATTTAAGAATATATCAGGAAGCCTTGAGACAAAGGCAAAATTAATTCCATGCAGCAATAGTCAACATATTCATTAGTCACCCATGCAGAGCTGGCCAATAGCAAAGGTTATGAAAAACATAATCCTGTTTGCTTTCCTTCTCCTGTGTTCTCTTTCAGGTACAGTCATGCCTGGCTATGTGTGTTTGAAAATGCCTCCGTGCAGACTTGGAACCCCATAGTCCTGATCATCGTTTGAAAGAGCCCCTGGCTCTCTCCTGCTGAAACAGGAAAGCATAGAGTTTGGGAGCATGAACTCCAAACCTAACACAACTGGTTCCAAATCCAAATTCCAAAGTTCATTTGCCACCCTGTGATTATGTGATTGCCTCTGCCACTTACAATGTTCTTTAAAATGGCCATCAGTTGTTTCCCCAAAACTCATCCACTTCTCCAATTCTCAAATTCCAAATAAAACTCTCCCCAACACCTCGCCTGTTGTCTCCCTTCTCCATTCTTTTCCTTCTGCTCCTATTCTTTTGTCTGTCCCAGAATTTAGTTTGTGTTTCTGTGCACATTGCCTGATTCTACATTGCAGAGGCCTAGGAACTAAGCTAGCAAAAATAGAACTCCCCCTAAAGAGGAGGGAAATAAAACAGGCAAAGAAAATTCTTTCTGGCTAGCAAGGTACAGAAAGGCAACAAACACTCACACAATAGGAATTTCTGTCCCCAACATCACAGTTCTCAGAAGAGAGTCCAGAGGCTCACCTCATTCTCTGTGCCAGGATATCCTCCCTGCCCTCTTCTTTCCTCCTTTCCCCCTCTGGCTGCTGTCCATGGAAATCAGCCTTCATTCAGGTGATATCAAAATGCCTTTTTTGAGCAGCTCAGCTGGGGCTTAGCCTGACTTCTCTGGCCAAGGAATGCTTGGTTTGAACCACTTAACTCATTCTTGGGGTTCTTAGTGTAGTCAGTGGGGAGGGAGGACAAGGTCTGAGTGAATGTCAAAACACATTGTCTTAGTCCATTCCTGCTGCTATTACAAAATACCACAAACTGGGTAATTCATAAATAATAGAAATTTGTTTCTCACAATTCTAGAAGCTGGGAGGTCCAAGATCAAGACATTGGTGTCCAGTAAGAGCTCGCTTTCTGCTTCCAAGATGGAACCACGTTGCTGCATCTCTGAAGGGGAGGAACACTGTGTCCTCACATGGTGGAGAAGACGAAGTGCAAAAGGGGCAAACGCTGGGTGAAGCTTCTTTTATAAGGGCATGAGTCCCATTCACAGGGAAGGAGCCCTCATAACTGTTCACCTCCTTAAGGCTCCACTTTTTTTTTTTTTTGGTACTGTACCTCATATTGATTAACAAACGAGGCTCGACACTTTAATGACATAAACAAAAATCAACAGCAGAGCTATTCCTAGAACTTGGTCCCAATGTCCTTTCAGAGATACCATATGATTCTCATTCCATTCAGAAGATATTGTTTTCAAAAGTTCTCAAGTAATGTAAAATGCAAATCACTCATTTACAGAAAGTAAACAAAATGGTTTGCTTTGAATCATTTAAGGGTGATCGTATCTTTTATTTTTCATTTTTAAAATTTTCATTTTAGGTGATTTTTATTTACACACGCATGGGGTACAGAGTTGACTATCAGTATCTGTGTACAGTATGTGATGATCAAATCAATATTATTAGCATGTTCATCATTACAAATTGTAATTACTTTTGGTTTCCCTTACCCAATTACTCCCTATCCCCCCTCAAGGCTCCAGTTCTTAATACTATTGCATTGGAGATTGTTTCAACATGAATTTTGGAGGCACACAAACATTCGAACCATAGCACACATATTCTGAAATGGAAGCCAGTCAGACTCAATCAACATAAAATATTAATGGCTACCATTTGAGCATCTTTCTGTGCATGAAATTTTACAGATATTACCTCTTTTAGTGTTTATATTACTGTATGCTGTATGAATACATATTTTATGGAAGAGAACATCGAAATGGAGCTAGAATTCATACCTACTTCTGTGTGTTGTGTTTCTAAGGAGTCTTCTCCCAACAGCTCTGCTTCTCCCACCCCAAAGCTTGGTGCCAGAACATAGGCTCATCTTCCTGGAGAGAGAAGAGCAATAAATAAATGCAACTCAGAAAAGGAAATTCTGCCAGGGACTAAACTGATTAAATACAAGAATGATGCTTTCTGGTGGTCTTGCATAATCCAGAATAGAAGTCGAGATAGGTCACGTTGGGGTGGAACACATGTCCTTTAGAGGATTTTCACTAGGTGGCTTTTGGGAAGAGTAGACAGTTGCTTCTGTGGAACAATTCACCTCTCCATGCTGATGTGATTTCTCTCCACTCAAGCTTTTCTATAGCGTAGGATGAACCACCTTCAGACTTGTTCTTTTACCAGCCCAAATTCCATGGCCCCTGCTGTAGAAGATTCTCCTGTAGGAATTTATTTTTCTACTGTGCTATTGATGAATATTTGGGCTGCTTTCAGTTTTGGGCTATTACGAATAATGCTGCTGAAACAAAGTTGTTCATTATATTCTCATATATTTGTTTATTTATTTATTGCAACTGGCCAGTGAGAAGATCCAAACTCTTAACCTTGGTGTTATAACATCACGCTCTAACCAATTGAGCTAACCACTCAGTCCTCTTCTCTCTTCTTCTTTTTTTTTTAAGGGTCTTCTTTTTTTTTTAAGGAATAAACTTTTATTATTCTTCTTATTATTAGCATATTCATCATTACAAATCATAATCTTTCCGCATGCTCTCCACCCAACCTATCACTCCCCAACCCCCCTCCCTCCCTCCTCACCAGCTCTAGTATCCTTAGCTTTCTTCTCTCCTTCTGAAAGTTCAATGTATTATTGTGGTCTTTTCTTTCTTTCCCTCTATCTTTCATTCTTTCTTTCCTTCTTTCTTAGCACCCAGTTATGAGTGAGAACATGCAGTATTTCTCTTTCTGTGTCTGGNCCATATGATTCTCATTCCATTCAGAAGATATTGTTTTCAAAAGTTCTCAAGTAATGTAAAATGCAAATCACTCATTTACAGAAAGTAAACAAAATGGTTTGCTTTGAATCATTTAAGGGTGATCGTATCTTTTATTTTTCATTTTTAAAATTTTCATTTTAGGTGATTTTTATTTACACATGCATGGGGTACAGAGTTGACTATCAGTATCTGTGTACAGTATGTGATGATCAAATCAATATTATTAGCATGTTCATCATTACAAATTGTAATTACTTTTTGTTTCACTCACCCAATTACTCCCTATCTCCCCTCAAGGCTCCAGTTCTTAATACTATTGCATTGGAGATTGTTTCAACATGAATTTTGGNAGGCGTGACACTGAGGGTTGCGATCCGTTGCCGGACACAAAAAAAGACAAAAAGGAAAAAATAAAATAAATAAACAAGTAATCCAATTAAAAAATGGGAAAAGGAAATGAATATTCTCTTATACATTTAACATCTACAAGATCTATAATTATGTTGCCTTCTTCGTTCCTAACATTTGTTATTTTTGACTTCTCTTCCTTTTTCTTGGTCAGTCTCAGCCAGAGTTTATCGGTTTTATTAGTTTCTTCAAAGAAGCAATTTTTGGCTCATTGATTTTTCTCTATTTTTTATTTGTTTTTATTTTATTCATTTTTATTTCATAATTTCTGCTATCTTTATTATTTCCCTACTTCTACTTTCTTTAAACTTGGCTTGATACCAGTTACTAACTCCTTGAGATGAATGGTTTCTGCACTGATTTTCAGACATCCTTCATTGCCTATAAAGTTATAAATTTCTCCGTGAGCACAGTTTGAGCTGTATCACACAGGTTTTAAGATGTGATAATTTAATTATCCTGTTGAAAATATTTTCTGATTTCTATTATGTTTTCTGCTTTGACCTATGGATTATTTTAAAGTATACTGTTTAGTTTCCAAGTGTACCACTTTGGAATTGATTTCTAGCTTAATTGCATTGTGGATCTGCAACGTACACTGTTTAATTTGAATCTCTTGGCCCTTATTGAGATTTACTTCAGGGATAAGCATATGGTGAACTTTTGTAAATGTTCTCTGTGCTTAGCATTCTTTCAGTTAATCT
>NW_007732984.1:71354-72413 GCF_000696425.1 Galeopterus variegatus | reverse complement strand
ACTCCTGACTTGTGTCTATAAGACACTTTTATTATTGTTTTATACAGCCAATACTCATTTAAATTTTTTCATTTCTTTTTCTTTTTTTTTTTTCCTTTTTGTCTTTTTTCGTGTCCGGCAACGGATCGTAACGGGATCGCAACCCTCGGTGTCGCGCCCGTACCGGGGACCGGCAACGAGATCGCAACCCTCGGTGTTGCGCCCACACCGCACTCAGCCAGTGAGCGGGAACCGGTCTCCACATGGGATCCGAACCCTCAGCGGGAACGCCGCCACGCTCCCAAGCGGTGCACTCTCCAGTGCGCCACCGGGCCGGCCCTATTCATTTCTTTTTCTATTGCTCTTCTTTTCTTCCTGCTTTTCCCACCTTCCATCTGGAAACATTTCTACTCCATCTGAAAAATACCCTTTGGTATTTCCATAATAATAGGTGTGCTGGTAATGAATCCTCTTTTTCTGTTCTGAAAATGTCTTTATTCCAATTGCATTTTTTAAGAATGAAAATAGAATTTTAGGTTGGCAGTTTTTTTTGTTTTTGTTTTTGTTTTCAATACTTTGTAGATATTTTCCCGTTTTCTTCTGGCTCTCATCATTTCTCAGACAAAATCAGTCACGATCTAGTTTTGGTCATTTTGTCTCCACTCTTCCTTACTCCATCCCACTGGCTGCTTTTAAGATTTTCTCTTTATTATTTATTTTTAGCAGTTTAACTGTAATGTGCATAGGTGTAGATTTCTTTTTATTTATTCTGTTTGTAGTTTGTAGAAATTAATCTGTGCCTTGACTTTTTTTATTTTTTTTACCAGTGTTGGAAATTGCTTAGTCATTATGTCTTCAATTATTTCTTTCCTTTTTTTTTTTTGTCTTTTTTCATGTCCGGCAATGGATCGCAACCCTCAGTGTCGCGCTCGTACCGGACCGGGACCGGCAACGGGATCGCAACCCTCAGTGTCGCGCTCGTACCGGACCGGGACCGGCAACGGGATCGCAAACCTCGATGTTGCGCCTGCACCTCGCTCAGCCAGTGAGTGGAAACCGGTCTGTATGTGGGATCCGAAC
>NW_007732984.1:65450-70967 GCF_000696425.1 Galeopterus variegatus | reverse complement strand
GCGGGAGCGCCACCGCACTCCCAAGCGGCACACTGTAGCAGTGCGCCACCGGGCCGGCCCTTCAATTATTTCTTCTGCCACATTCTTTCTGGGGCTACAATTACTCATGTCTCAGACCTTTTCATTATATTCTTTATGTATTTTACCTCCTCCTTTGTATTTTCCACCTTTTTGTCTCCTCTCCATGCTTCATTCTGGTTTATCCTTTGTTAACTATACTCCTAGGCATGTTCAAATTTTCATTATTTAATTGTTTGAGATAGTATCTAAAATATAATTAATTTTTTTGTACTGAGCTTTTATACAATGACATTGATAAATTTATTTACTAATTATAAAGTTAAAAAAATGTTGAGTAGCAGTGGTAAGAGAAAGCATCCGTTCTTTTTCTTGATCTCAGAAGGAAGCTTTCAATATCTCCTCATTGAGAACTTTGTTTATGCTGTTTTGCAGGTACTTTTCTCTATTTAAGAAATTCTCATCTATTACTAGTTGATAAGAGTTTATTATGAACATAGTTGAAGTTCATCCAATATTTTTGCTGCATCTGTTGAAATAATCATATGTTTTTCTCCTTAATTTTGTGGTTGGTTGATTTTCAAATATATAAGAAATTCTCATCTATTACTAGTTGATAAGAGTTTATTATGAACATAGTTGAAGTTCATCAAATATTTTTGCTGCATCTGTTGAAATAATCATATGTTTTTCTCCTTAATTTTGTGGTTGGTTGATTTTCAAATATATAAATAATTGCATTCCTGGGAAAACCACAAGTTGCTCATATTGTATATATACCTTCCATATATTGATGAATTAGATTTACTAATATTTTGTTTAGGATTTTTGCATCTATGTTCATAAGAGTAATTGGTTTATCATTTTCCTTTCTTTTAATATCCTTTTCAGATTTTTGTTTGATTCTTTCAGACATCTAAGGGCACAAGCATTCTAAAATCACACTAATACAATTTTATGACTAGAGATGACTTCAAACTGGCTGAAGTCATTGAGGGCACCAGGCTAAATAGAGAAAAATATTACATTAACATTTATGTAGGCAAAATATAACTAAGATGAGAAAATACTGAAAATTAGGTTCATACCATTAACAATATCATTAAAACAATCAATCCCTTACTAATTCCAAGGTCATGACCCACAAATGTCCACATTGGCCTGGTGGCCCTGGCTCTTAACCCATTATTTTGTAGGAAAAATAGCTAATGAGTCAGACTAAGAGTAATAAATCACATCCTCAACCCACTCCTAGCCAGGAAAAATTATAAAATAGATAAAGCAAATGCCGTCTTCAACAAAATGCCCTTTTAAAAAATTTAGTCTTCTTTTTACATCTTCAAACAGGTGTTTTCTTTTAATAAAATGTTATCTAAAAAGAGAAGACTAATAGTCTGTGCAAATGGAGAGTGTTAAAATAAGCTTCAAGTAAATCACTCGGGAAGACTCCTTGCCAGATGATCTATAATGCATACCACTTCTCCTCCATGCCCGAGGAGAAGCAGAGACATGGCTCTGCTAAGTAATACATATATTCACAGAAAACATCACCAAATCCTTAACAATCTTGAGAGTGAAAAATGAGGCTTTAAAACATCGTTATGAATAACCCAAGACATATCAAAGTAAAGCAGAGTATCTTGGGCAGGGGAAATACAGTGACCGAATTCCCAATTTTACAGCATGTTGTTACATCAAAAATATTTGTATTTCCACAGAGCTCTAGTACTGTGGGATAAAAGAATCTGATCCAAGCAGTGACCAATACAGAAAAAAACACACTTGAATAACCCAAGACATATCAAAGTAAAGCAGAGTATCTTGGGCAGGGGAAATACAGTGACCAAATTCCCAATTTTACAGCATGTTGTTACATCAAAAATATTTGTATTTCCACAGAGCTCTAGTACTGTGGGATAAAAAAATCTGATCCAAGCAGTGACCAATACAGAAAAAAACACACTCTAGAAGGTAGCTGGAGAACATATGCTTTAATCTATTCTATACATGTCTTATCATCAGTGTCAATGAATATTTATTGAGTTCTCAGAGAGCATACAGCCATGCCTGCAAACGCTTGCAATGAAAAATACAGAAAAGATGCAGCCCTTTTCCCCTAGGACATCTCATTCCAAAAGAGCAAGATGTACAGCGCGTTCTCCTTCTACAGGCAGATACCACCTTTTTTTCCTTCAGCGTGGGGATTCTTAGCAGCCTCACTGCACCAAATGAGGATTAAATTGATGGGACTTAAATGTGTCTTTGAAGAAATTGGGAAGAAAGCAAGCTTGATGACTACGTACAAAAATGTTGTTTCGACTATAGGGAATTTAAGGGTCACGAATTATAGGAGGAGAACTAGTTGCAGCCAGGGATCACGAAATCAAACGCCAGAGATGTAGACCAGACCACATCCATGAAGAGATAGGCTCTCTCTTTCTTCCTGAAATGTCAGGCCCGCTCCACATGTTTTTATAGACCCATAAGTTCAGAGGAACATTTCTCTACTTTAACAAAATCTCCTGGCCAGTCTGATGATAAATGATAACCAACTCTTGACCTCAGAGTGGGGAATACCGAGAGCACAGTGGCAGGGGCAGATCCACGTGTCATGGAGATCTCTTTAAGAAAAAAGCACAAAGCTACAAATACAAAATTAGACCAATGGCCTTGGAAGAACAGGGCCCTGACACACTGGCTCCCTTGTCTTTACAATATTTGAACCTCTGCTTAGCTGGACCTGTACAGCCTCTCAAGGGGGCAGCCTCTCCTCATCTGCAGGTGCCATTAGGCAAATTGCCAGACTGGCCAGATCTTCTGATATTTTAAGAATAGCCAGAAATCTGGATTTTCACGGGAAATTTCCCCCACTTTAAAGTATTGGCAAGAAAGACCCATGTGAGACTCAACCTTCGGTCATCACGTCAGCATCTCTGGCAAACTGAGTTATTCAATAAGTGAAGCCAAAGAAATATGTTGCCCAAATTACTCAGATGACCCCTCTGCCGTACGGTCTCGTGGAGGCTGACTTAACTGAAGCAGTGGCGATCCCAGAAGCCCATGTGTGAAATGCCTCCAGCTTAGATAATGATTTGGGGTGAGGAGCTCAGGGAGAGGGTAAAAACAAAGAAAATGTTAGATGTTAGAACAGAGTGGCAGAAGGAGATGACAGATTGAATGTGGGAGGAGAAAAACTACTTGCAGACCCTTTTCTTTGGAAATAGACTAAATCGTGGCCCTTCGTTCAGTGATTAGACAGCTGGGGCACAGACGGTCTTAATCTAGAATACCTGGTGTGCTTGTAAAGATGCAGATATCTGGGCCCAACCCCAGAAAGTCGTGTGTGAGTGTCTGTGAGTGGGGTCCAGGAATGTGCACTTAAACAAGTACCAGGTGATTCTTAGGCAAAACGACACTTTAGAAACACTAGAGAGAAGCTTATGTTTTTTGTTTTTGTTTTTGTCTTAATCTAGTCAAGAGCTGCTTATGGGAATGGATGCATGTGGAAGTGACCAGACTTCCAGGAGGCATTAGTAAGTTGGTCCCCGGTCATTCACTGCCTTCCTCGTGGCCTGCACATTTTTAGTTCTGAACCTGAGTGGCTCTCCAAGCTGCCAAACAGAATGGACCACTGAGACATTAAGGACACCACGTGAGCTAAACAAGCCAAGTCCCTGCAGATCTGACCCTCTGACTTCCTCTTTGATGTCCTTGCTGACACATTGCATCCTCAACTATATTTTGTTGACAGGTAGCAGATGAAGTGTCCTGAAAACCCAAGTTCTGCTTTTTATAAATTACAAAACGCTTAGTAAGGACAATGCCAATACCTAGGCTTTCTTATTAACATATTCTTGATTAGACTAACTTTGCATCTAAGCCAGGTATGAAAGGAAAATCTCCAGGTGTTTCTGTGCCACAGTGAGAGTGTGTGTACATGTGGCAGTACCTGAAGGAAACCCCCTTCTTCAAAACATCTCAACTGCCCTGTCGTATGTACCTGACCTTAGAGCTCTTGATCTGCATTTCCCCTTATTAGTATGAATCGTTGGGATGTTACCTGTGTGTATACTTTCTTTCCCCATCAGAATTTTAACTAGTTGAGAATAGGCACCACATTTTATTTAATTAGATGTCAATATCTTGGGGAACTGAAAAGCCAAGTTACAACCTGACAAAACCAGACACTGGGGAAGGGACTATCTGGCTCACCAGAGCTCTTTAAATAATCTGAACCTGAGACATAATGGAGCTCATGTCCAAAGACAATCTGTAGAGCTCCCCAGCACTGGCACACTTAAGTCTTTACTATCTTTCCCTCACTCTCACTATCATGCACGGTGTTCTCTTCACCTCCTGGGTCATCTTTTGTCCGGACTCATCTATTACCCCTTCTGGTTAACGGCTACCTCTGCTCTTAGCTTTACTTCCTGACTCCTATTTTCCTCTTCCTCCTCCTCTCCTGGATAATTATAGGAGGAGTTTCCTGGTAACACCTCACAGCTCAACTTGCTTCCACAGGCCATCCCTCCTGCACCCTGTCCAGTCGTGAGCAGGGGCCAGATAAGGACATGTGGAAAGCGTTGAAAGGAAACAAAGGTGGGGAAGGGGAAGGAAAGACAGGAAGGATACAAGTCGTGGTGCAAGATCCACCCACACACATCTATGTTTCAGTCAAGGAATAATGACAATGCAATATTGTTTAGGTCTTAGTTGCCATAAGGTAAAAAATGACTAGCTTTCATGTCCTTTTTTTTTTATTAGCATCTTCAGTAAATGATGCTCCAAAGTTATAGCTTCCAGGCAGGGCAAGAATCTACTGAAATGGCACCAGCTCTCTGATTCTCCTCATAGAAGTAAAAAAAAAAATACACAGTAAATTCAGACTTGTTTAATAGGCCATCCTCGTCTTATTCTTTTTTCTAAATCAGTTCCTTAAAAACAATGAAATACTCCTCATAGAAGTAAAAAAAAAAATACACAGTAAATTCAGACTTGTTTAATAGGCCATCCTCATCTTATTCTTTTTTCTAAATCAGTTCCTTAAAAACAATGAAATATTTATTTCACTTGTCCCCTCTTTAACTCTGTGCCACTGCTTAGAACTGGTATCAGCAAGTGAGAATTGATAGTCTCCTGACTGATCTTTAAGTCCAACGTTGTCTGCCTTCAATCCATCCTCTGCAGTATCACCAGAGGATTAAACTTCTAAAACTCTGACCTAATCAAGTCATTACATTCCACAATTCTCCATTGCCTAGTGATATGAAGAGTACTATATCTTTTAAAGAAATTAAATCCTTGGACAAAAACTCTCTGAGAAAGCTCAGATTCCAGGTGTCACTGGTGAATTATTCCAAATTGTCTTACACAAATTCTTCCAGAAAATTTTAAAAAGCTGGGGCAGGGCTCAGAAATACCCAGAAAGGGGCCGGCCCGGTGGCGCACTGCTACAGTGAGCCGCTTGGGAAGCACGGTGGCGCTCCCACCGAGGGTTCG
>NW_007732984.1:63298-64627 GCF_000696425.1 Galeopterus variegatus | reverse complement strand
AAGTCCAGCAATAAATAAAAAGGATAACAAGACAACCAACTTGGGTTTGTTCCAGGAATACGAGATTGGTTTTGTATTCCTGGAAAGGAATACAAAAGGGAGCAGTGGGGCATGATGGTGGACTACAGATGTTCAGAGCACATTCCTCCCACAGAAAAAGACCAAAACAATGAACAGACAGCTAAATATTGATGAGAGCATCAGTGGGAGAGCATAGGAATGCAGGAGGAGACTGGTGAGATCCCTGCGCAGCATAAAAGCCCAGGATGGTGGCATAGAGAGGAGAAAGAGGCACATGGCTTCAGCCACCACATCTCTGACACCAGGATTAGAAAAGGAGGAATTTTCCCTGAGCAGGCAAAAAGACTCTGCTCAGACATGAGCACTTAATAGTGGTAATCCTCCTCTTGCTGGTGCCTTGGCCCATGGCTACCACTGCTGCTACCACCACTGCTGCGGCTGCCACTACTACCACTAGGCTCCAGAGTGCTGCCACCACTGCTGCCTGTCTCCCCACACAACAGTCTGTCCCACTGCCTGTTGACACCCAGCCCAGGCACCACCAGCTCCACCTTGCCAGATCCAGGTGTTCCTGTGTTTTACCAAGCAGGAGGAAGGAGGAAAAAGGTGAGCAAGCACAGCCCCACAAGCAAGTGGCCCAACCCACAGAAGAATTTGCGTGGCCTCTGTGACCACACACCCAGTGTTAGAAACAAGGCACGGAGCCCACAAGACTGCATTTACCCAGGGAGGGATATGTGTGGAGCTGCCAGTGAGTGCAAAAGTTCAGGATAACCTAACAGAGTATGGAAGAAAATTCCCAGCCACCACCACCTCATCCCCTAACCGGGAGAAGCAAGGACCCAGGAGGAGTCTCTGCCTACAGGACAGAAGTGAGTGAGTGGAGCCCTGAAAATCACTGGCCCAGTCCACAGGGTAATTTGAGCTGCCCCTGTGGCCACACACTTGGTGGTAGGAACTACTCGCACAGCCCATGTGACTGCATTGACTCAAAGAAGGGACACACATGGAAATGCTGGAAAAAGAAACCCTGCCCAGGGTCATCCAATCAAGCTGATGAGCTTCAGTACACCCCAGTGCACCTATCATGATCATAGGATGGTAGCTATCATGGTCACAACAAGTCCACCCAGGGTCACTCAACTAAGCCAAGGAGCAACCCAGCACACAGGCACTTCCATTAGAGCTTGAATTCTTGCCCACAACCTTGATGAGCCAACACAGTGTCACTTACTTCAGCAAGGAACCACTGACTGCCCCAGTCCCTAGGACACAGAGGCACTCACAGACATCTCTGATGTTGAATAC
>NW_007732984.1:60324-62123 GCF_000696425.1 Galeopterus variegatus | reverse complement strand
TTCTGGAATAGGAGAAAAAATGAAAAGGCATTGAAAACCTATTCAACAAAATAATAGCAAAAAAAATCACAGGTATTGGGAAAGAGATGGATTTCCTGAACTAAGAGACTCTAAGATCTCCAAATAGATTCAATCCAAAAAGGTCCTCTCTGAGACACACTGTAGTCAAACTGTAAAAAGTCAACCAGAGAATCCTAAAATCAGCAAGAGAAAAGCATCAAGTCACATAAAAGGGAGCTCCCATCAGACTAACAGCAGATTTCTCAGCAGAAACTTTACAGCCAGAAGAGAATAGGATGATATATTCAAAGTACTAAAAGGAAAAAGACTGTCAGCCAAGAATACTATACCCAGCAAAGCAATCCTTCAGAAATGAAAAGGAAATAGATTTCCCAGACAAACAAAAACTGCAGGCATTTGCCACCACACAACCAACTCTACAAGACATACTCAAGGAAGTCCTACATCTGGAATACAAAAAATGATAATCAATATGATGAGTACACAAGAAAGAATAAAACCCATTGATAGAGCAGATATGCAAACAGGAAAGAAACTTGACCTTGCCACTGCAAGAAACCAACAAACACCAAAGACAGACAATAAAAGAGAAAGAAGGAAGAAAAGGTATTAAAACAACCATCAAAAAAATCAATAAAATGCCAGTAGTAACACAATAACTTTCAATAATATCCATAAATGTAAATGGATTGAATTCCCCACTCAAAAGACATAGACTGACTGGCTGAATGGATCAGAAAATTAGATCTAACTATGTACTGCCTATGAGAAACTCACTTCACCAGTAAGGACTCAAATAGACTAATAGTGAAGGGATGGAAAAAGATACACTACACAAATGGAAGCCAAAAATGGGCAGTAGTAGCTATTCTTATATCAGATAAAATAGACTTTAAACCAAAAACTATAAAAAGAGTCAAAGAAGGTCATTATATAATGATAAAGTGATCTATACAGCAAGAGGTTATAACAATCATAAATATATATGCACCCAACATCGGAGCACCCAGGTATATAAAGCAAATATTATTAGATCTAAAAAGAGAGATAGACCCCAATACAATAATGATTGGGAACCTCAACACTCCTCTCTCAATTTTGGACAGATCATCTAGGCAACAAATCCACAGAGAAACACAGGATTTAAACTACACTGTAGACCAACTGGACTTGACAGATATCTACAGAGCATTTCATCCAACACCTACAGAATATACATTCTTCTCATCAGCACATGGGACATTCTCCAGGATAGACCACATGTTAGGTCATAAATCAAAGCTTAATGAATATTAAAAAATTGAAATCCTTTCTAGTATCTTTTCAGACCCCAATGAAATAAAACTAGAAATTAATAGCAAGCAAAACTTTGGAAACTATATAAATACATGGAAATTAAACAACATGTTTCTGAATGACCTATGAGTCAAAGAAGAATTTAAGTAGGAAATCAAAAAAATTCTTGAAACAAATGAAAATAAAAACACGTCATACCAAAACATATGGGATACTGCAAAAGCAGTACTAAGAAAGAAGTTTATTGCAATAAATGCCTACATCAAAAGAATAGAGTTTAAATAAACAACTAATATTCCAGCTCAAAGAACTAGAAAAACAAGAACAAATTAGTGGATGGAGGGAAATAATAAAGATTAGAGCAGAAATAAATGAAAGAGACCAAAACAAAAACAAAAAAACTATACAGAAGATCAATGAAACAAAAAGATGGTTTTTGAGAGAATAAACAAAATAGACAAATCATTAGCTAGACTAATTTT
>NW_007732984.1:54464-60022 GCF_000696425.1 Galeopterus variegatus | reverse complement strand
GTCAAAGAAGAATTTAAGTAGGAAATCAAAAAAATTCTTGAAACAAATGAAAATAAAAACACGTCATACCAAAACATATGGGATACTGCAAAAGCAGTACTAAGAAAGAAGTTTATTGCAATAAATGCCTACATCAAAAGAATAGAGTTTAAATAAACAACTAATATTCCAGCTCAAAGAACTAGAAAAACAAGAACAAATTAGTGGATGGAGGGAAATAATAAAGATTAGAGCAGAAATAAATGAAAGAGACCAAAACAAAAACAAAAAAACTATACAGAAGATCAATGAAACAAAAAGATGGTTTTTGAGAGAATAAACAAAATAGACAAATCATTAGCTAGACTAATTTAAAAAAGAAGAGAGAAGACCCAAATAACAAAAATCAGAAATGAGGAAGGAGACATTACAACCAATATCACAGAAATACAAAGAATCATTAGAGACTGTTACAAACAACTATCCACTAACAAATTTGAAATTATGGGAGAAAGGGATAAATTTCTGGACACATGCAAACTAGTAAGACTGAACCAAGAAACTATAGAAAATCCGAACAGACCAATAAAGAGCAACAAGATTGCAGCAGTAATCAGCAGTCTCCCAACAAAGAGAAGCCCAGGACTGAATGGCTTAACTGTTGAATTCTATCAAACCTTTAAAAAGGAATTAATATCAATCCTTTTCAAACTCAAAAAATCAAAACAGAGGCCATCCTCCCAAACCTATTCTACAAGGACAGCATCATTCTGATACCAAAATCAGAAAGCCACAACAAAAATAAAGAAAACTAGAGGCCAATACCCTTGATGAACATAGATGTAAAAATTCTCAACAAAATATTAGCAAGCAGAATTTAACAGTATGTCAAAAAGATTGTACACCATAATCAAATGGGATTCATCTCAGGGATGCAAGGATGGTTCAGCATATACAAAGCAATAAACATGATACACCACATCAACAAAATCAAGGACAAATTTACAAGATCATCTCAATAGATGCAGAAAAAGCATTTGACAAAATTCAGCATCACTTCATGGTGACTCTCAAAAAATTAGGTATAGAAGAAAATATCTCAACACAATAAAAGCCATACATGATAAACCCACTGCCAACATCATCCTAGATAATCAACAGGAATAAGACAAGGATGCCTACTTTCACCATTCCTATTTAACATAGTATTACAAATACTAGCCAGAGCAATCATGCAAGAGAAAGAAATAAAGGGCATCCAAATTGGAAAAGATGAAATCAAACTTTCCTTGTTTGCAGATGACATGATCCTATATATAGAAAAACCTCAAGACTCCACCAACAAACTCTTAAAGCTGATAAATGAATTCAGTAAAGTTGCAGGATACAAAATCAATACTCAAAAATCAGTAGCATTTTTATATTCCAACAAGGCACTAGCAGAAAAAGAAATCAAGAAAGCAAGACCACTTACAATAGTTACAGAAAAACAAAAACAAAAATCCTAGGAATTAATTTAACCAAGGAAGTGAAAGATCTCTGCGATGAGAACTACAAAACACTGATGAAAGAAATTAAAAAAGAGGGCTGGCTGGTTAGCTTACTTCGTTAGAAGAAATCAAATGTCCTCAACAGAAAGAAATGATTACGTTTTGTAATGAAGAATATGCTAGTCATCTTGACTTGATTATCACACATTGTGCACAGTTATTGATATTCAAGTCTGTACCCCACAAATATGTATAATCAATTATGTTTCAATAAAAAATCATCCATCACATTAAATTAATGTTGTCATTCTGAAAAAAGATCAATCAGTTAATCGTATTAACAGACAAAAAGAAGAAAAATCACAATCATTTCAATGAATACAGAAAATATAGGTTTAACATTCTTTTACAATAAAAAATTATTAGCAACAGGAAATTATTAGCAAACTATGAATAAGACAACTATGAACAAGACTATCTGATAAACTAAATCTACAAAAGTTATGAAGCAAATACCACGCTCATTGAAAGTTTTTCACTTGAGATCAAGAATGAGACAAGAACTTCTGCTTTCACTACATTAATTCAACATTTTATTGGAAGGACTACTTACCAGTACAAAAGGCAAGGTGAAAAAATAGAAGATAATAAACATTAGAAAGTAGAAAATAAAACTTTAGTTATTTACATGTAAAATTATTGTATACCTAGGAAACAAAAAAGAATCTCCAGATAAATTAATGTTATTGGAATTAATAAGTTAATTTGGAAATATGGATGGTGCAGGGTTAAAATGAAAAAATAATTTTATTTTATATACCAGCAATACACAGTGAAATTCTAAAAGAAAAAAAAAAAAGATTTTGTGTTTACTATAATCAAAAATCATCACATGCTTAGGAATAAATATAATGAAAGATGTGTAAAAACCTCAAAAATAAGGCTATAATTATTGTTGTGAGAAATTAAAGACTGAAATAAATGGAGAGATATAATATACACATCAAAAGAAAGTATTAAGGGAGAGAAAAGGCAAGCCACAAAGTGAAAGAAGATTTTGAAATTCATATATCCAAGAAAGGACATATGCAGAAAAAATGAAGATAGATATCTTACAAATAATGAAGAAAAGGACATAAAATCTAAGTTCAAAAAATGGACAAAGTCAATGGGTATAAAGTTGCAGTTATGCAAGATGAATAAGTTCTAGAGATCTGCTGTATGACATAGTGCTTCTAGTTAACAGTACAATGTCGTGCACTTTAAAGTATGTTAAGAGAGGGCCAGCCCAGTGGCGCACTCAGTAGAGTGCGGCGCTTGGGAGCGTGGTGGCGCTCCAGCCGAGGGTTTGGATCTCATATAGAGACCAGTCCGCTCACTGGTTGAGCGCGGTGCGGGCGCGACACTGAGGGTTGCGATCCCGTTACCGGTCACAAAAAAAGAAAAAAAAGAAAAAAAAAAAGTATGTTAAGAGGATAGATGTTGTCTATTCTTAACACACACACGCACACACACAAAAGAACACAAAGACATTTTGGGAGGTGATGGATATGTTTGGTACCTTGATTGTGGTGATGGTATATTAAATGTATGCATTTAGGGCCGACCCGGTGGCGCACTGGAGAGTGTGCCGCTTGGGAGTGCGGTGGCGCTCCTGCCGAGGGTTCGGATCCCATGTGGAGACTGGTTCCCGCTCACTGGCTGAGCACGGTGCGGGCGCAACACCAAGGGTTGCGATCCCGTTGCCGGTCAGTAAAAAAGACAAAAAAAAAGGGAAAAAAATAAAATAAAATAAAATAAAAAAATAAATGTATGCATTTGTCCAAACTCATCAAAATGTATACTTTAAACGTGTGATATTTTGTATTATCAATTGAACTTTGTGAGGAAAATGGAGTCAGTATAGCCAGGCCCCCTCGCCTCATATCTGGCTGGGTGTGATTCAGCACGTCCACTGTAAACAAGTTATATAGAGTGGTGTAACTGCACATGCGCGCCCATATACTCCTCGGCTCACTGCCATTGTTGTGTACTTTTGGTATAAAAGGCAGTGGTTCTGAACCACTGGCCAGCAGAGCTTGCCTTGGAATAAAGTATGTCAACTTTGCCAGCGGCTCCCTGATTTTTCTTTCAACTGCCTGACTTGCAACCTGCGCGGGACAGGGCAGAGGGATCTGTGATCCAGCCCGACATATTTCAATAAAACTTTTAAAAAAATGGACAAAAGACTTGAATGGGTACATCGCCTATGAAGATATACAAATGGTACACAAGCTTTTGAAAAGGTGCTCAATCTTGGTATGTATCAGAGGAATGAAAATATAATAGATACCACTAAAAATTCACAGAATAGCAAAAATGAAAAAGAGCACAAATAAACCTGTTGGTGAGGATCTCTTATGTACTGCTGGTGAGCTGTAGACTGGTACAACCACTTTTGAAAGCTGGCAGTCTCCATATGCCTTCCTTATGGCTCAGCAATTCTACTCCTCTATATAACTAACAGAAATTCATGAAAAGCATGTACAAGGATGTTCATAGCAACAATATTCATAATAGCCAAAAATGAAAAGCAACTCAATTTATCAAGAGTAGAATAAATTAATAAATTGTGGTATATTCAAATATTCTCTATGTTTATAAAATTTAATCCTAAATCTCACAAATATAATGTTGAGTGTTAGAAGCCAAACACACACAGAAAGCACATACTATAAATTATCATTGCTATAAGTTCCAAAATAGGCAACATATTCTGTTGATCAGAAAAGCAGTGACCTTCAGAAGGCGCGCAGGTGAAGGTACAATTGGGGCTGAGATAGAGCCTACACGCCACTCTCAAGCCCTGGTGCAGGGCTTCACCCATCCTGAGGAGTGCTGGGATTTTCTCATCACACAAAGGCACTGCCTGTGCCAGTAGTGGCCCCTACAGGTGAGGGTTGAACATGAGAACCTGAAACCCCTCCCCTGCAACCCTGAACTGTGTGCAGGCACGGTGACCAGCACTGGAGGACGGGAGCTTCTGCACGCCCCGGCTGCCAGGCTGCTTACCTGCTGCTGTTCATACACAGTCAGGGTCAGAAGGCCAGAGAAGACCAAGGCAGTGGGGTACAGATAGAGTCCTGGTCTGAGAGTCACAGGCTCAGGACAGGGTTCCAGAGCCGCTGCTGGCCAGGAGACTTTGAGCAGTGTGTTTAATTTCTCCAGGCTTCAAGTCACCTAGCTGCCTCCCCTCTACTTCTACAATTCTGCATGTTTTAAGACTTACTTTTATTAGTTTCCTAAAATTGTGTCCACTGAATCCTAACTCTTTATGAGAAGAAACAGACACGGAGTGACTACCAATACTATTTTAAGGAGATATGTAGATCTGTTAGAAAAACACTTTCTCTCCTCCTTGCTAAAGTACGAAATTCATCTCATTTTAGTATCCCCAGAGGTGAGATATATAGAATCTAAATAAAGATTAAGCTCAAACTGACAGTGATATATATATCTTTTTTTATTTCCGTTTTCTTTTTTAAGTTATAAAGGGAAGCCAACATAATTAAGCCCAGAGTATACCATTTATAGTTTATGTATTCAGAGTTCTCAAACATATCATCTAAAACCTTTAAGTTATCAAAAAGGATTTTTCTTTTCCTCTTCTCTCCTTAACCACTCTGGAGTATTGTCCTATCCTTAGCACAGTAAAACTCTCTCTCTGTGTCATTCTATGTAGAGGTCACAGCGTTGTCTCTGTGACATAATTCTCTACCACAGTCACCTACTATGAAAAAAATCCATGAGCACAAATGCTATGGTTTGAACGTTTGTTCCCTCCCAAACTCATGTTGAAATTTAATTGCCATTGTAACAGTATTAAGACGCGGGATCTTTAAGGGGTGAATTAATGCTGTTATAATGAGAGGGAGTTCCTTTCATAAAAGGACAAGTTCTGCCCCCTTTTGGTCTCTCTCTTGCCCTTCCACCTTCCACCATGGGATATGCAGCAAGAAGGCGCTCACCAGATATTGGCCCCTTGATCCGAGACTTCCCACATTCCAGAACTGTAAGAAATAAATTCGTGCTCACTATAAATCACCCAAT
>NW_007732984.1:51619-53053 GCF_000696425.1 Galeopterus variegatus | reverse complement strand
CAAATTCTACTCATAGGTAGAAATGAAAACATAAGTCCACACGAAACATGTATACCAATGTTCACAGCAGCATTGTTCATAATGGCCAAAAAGTAGAAAAAACTCAAATATCCATCAACTGATGAATGGATAAATGGGATATGTCTATACAAAGGATTATAATTCAGCAGTAAAAGGGAATAAATTACTAATACATGCTACAACATGGATGAACCTCAAAAATGTTATGCCATGTAAAAGAAGCCAGTCACAAAAGATCACACACTATATGATACCATTCATATTAAATGTCCAGAATAGACAAATCTACAGAAACAGAAAGTAGATTAACCACTTCCCAGGGCTGGGGGGTGGGGTAGAGGAGGAGAGAAGGGGAGAGACTGCTAATGGGTAGCTCTTATTTGGTGTGCTGCTGGTGGTGGGAAGGTTATTGAAATGTTCTAAAATTTATTTATGGTAATGGTTGCACAACTATGTGAATATACTAAAAGCTTGAATTGTCCATTTAAAATGGGTGAATTGAATGGTATGTGAATTACATCCTAAAAAAGATGGTATTTTAAAAATGGTGAGAGAGCAAAGGAATCTTCAATCCAAACTGAGTGTATTATTTGTTCGTGCTTTATTTGAACAGAAACTCTTTCTGTCTAACCCACTAGCTCTTTAGTTCAGAAAACGTAAACTCTCAAGTCTGCTGCTGGCAATGCTTGACTATAGGCAGGAGCATTTAGGACAGGATGGAGCTATCTTGGAGCATCCATCCTAATCTCTGCTTCAGAGAAGATCCTGGTGAAACCATGCCAGTAACAGAGACAGGGCTTTGCAGCATTGCCATCAGCACTTTATGAAAGATCGAGTCTCACAACCAGGAACAGCACTTTGCAGTGTTGTGTGGTGGCTGAGATTTGTCTCCTCCCTGAATATTGCAGAAATGGAATGCAATGACTTTTCAGATGATAAGATGTTGACGATGAGAGGAAATAAAGACACAAATGTAAAGCTGGAATTGCATGCTAAGGAGCTGGAGAAGAGAGATGCTGGTGGCAGGAATTGGCAGTCCCACAGTTTTGAGCAGAAGATGAGTGCTGCCCACTTTGGAGGTGAGATCCACTTTGGGGTGCTGCAGGACACCCGGGTGGGGATTTCTAGCAGGCAGCAGACATGCAAGGGCGAAGGCAGAGCCAAAGGGCCAGAATTTGGTTGTCATGGGATCATCCTTCATTCATTTTCATTCCCACAGTCACTGACCTACTCACCCACTCATTGGGTAAACATTTATTAAGTTCTCACTAAACACAGGTATTGTGCTAGATCTGGGGAGACAAGATGAGGAGGACATGGCTCCAGCCTCTGGGCTCTTACAGCCTCATAATCGAAGACAATAGCCGCAATCCTTGGATCCAGAGGGCCCCTTTGCACCTAGTAGTAGTTATA
>NW_007732984.1:49532-50534 GCF_000696425.1 Galeopterus variegatus | reverse complement strand
GACTGCCTGAAAACCAAAAATCAGAAAAAAGAAAAACCCAGTGCCCATAGTTTTATAGCATTGAGCTACAGACACAGGACTTGCTAGGAAGTGCCGAAAAAGTGGCAGCCTGTTCTCTCTGTGACACCTGGACAAGACTGTATTGACAAGGGCAAGGATAACCAGGTAGCCTAGATGCACTTGACAACTCAGTTCTTCGGACCCAGAATATACCCCTGGAGATGAGCTCGGGGCAGGTGCTTGGTCATCTAACCATGACTCTGCAGAGATAGCCTCAGGAATCTACTACCAAATAACACAACATGATTGTGTAGCCACTGTTCATTGGCTTGCCCAACCCCTTAACCATGCTCTGGCCAATGGGATGGAAGTCTGCTATGGGGTTCCTAGGAAAGTAGTTGGATTTGGGGTGCAAGTGTCACCTACTTCCCTTTCCTCATTCCTCCCTTGTATGTTGCAACCATGAGGCAAAGGCCAGGAAAATCTCAGCACCATTGCCCCTGACATCACTGAGCCACTGGATCCAGTGCCAGCAGCCCGGTGCCCCCACCTGGCCTTTTATGTGAGAAAATACGCCCTACTGTTTTACACCACCATCGATAACCTCTGCTACTGTGGAATGCAGTCTTGATTGATAAAATAGCATGGATTTTGGAACCAGACATATTCAAATCCTGACTAGTTGGAAAGTAAATTACCAGACCTAACCCTCAGTTTCCTCATCTGTAAAATGAAAATAATAAAATAGCTTCTTAAGGTTTCTGGAAGGCTAAAAGAAGGTAATTATGAAGGTGCCTAGCCTATTGCCTGACACATAGTATTAGCTCCCTTCCCTTAAGAATTCTAAATTTGTTATTTGTTATTTTAATAATCCCATGACTTCTCTCTTTTCTCTTAGGTGCATTAACCTGTTAAGAAACTATCAGTGATTCTTAAAAATACATTAATGATTAAGATATATTTTAGATTACAACTTTTTCATCTTTTTAGAAAATTCATAAA
>NW_007732984.1:48292-49352 GCF_000696425.1 Galeopterus variegatus | reverse complement strand
GATTCCTCTCTAGAGATGTTTGATTTCCAGTAAAGGTATATAAAAGCTAAAAAAAATATGTAAAATAAAAGTGTCTGTAACCTGGATGTGGAATTAAAATAATTAAAGGCAAAAATCACATTATAAATTCCAAGTAAGAGTTAAGTAATTCACTGTAAAACAGCATTTTTCTTCCAGATAATCTAAAATATATGCATTCAAATGACGACTCCAAATTCAGTTATTGAAATTGAAACAAGTTTTCTTTCATACATAAGAGGAAGATTTGCATCTCTCACTTTATGAGCAACATAGCATAATGATTCAGAATGTAGCCTCTGGACCAGGCTACCCGGGTTCAAATCCCAGGTCTGATACATTAACAGCTAATGTGTCCTGAGCTGAGTCATTTAACAGTCATGCATCCCAGGTTCTCCATCTATAGGATGGGGATAATTATGATACATTCTCCATAGGGTGCTCATAAGGATTAAATGAGCTTTGAACAGTGCCTGACCCTCATTAAGCACTGTATTCAGTCAGCTGTTATTGTTTAGCTATTTTCCAGGATAAAATTGCAGTTTATACTTATTTCTAAACAGTATCAGATACTTGGGAATATCTTTCTCTTGTGTGTTCTGTAAAAGTATGACCAGTAGCTTTCCAAAAGTTTGAGGCCTTAATATTCTTTCATTTCTGGCTGGTCCTTAATGATCTTCACTGTGTAGTTCCCTAGAGGCAGAGAAGCTAAGCCAGGAGCAGCTGGCTGTGATGAGGCTGGTGATGGTACTTGAGATAAATAGAAACCCCCAGGGCTTGGCAGGGACAGGAAAGCAGCACGTGGATCCCACTGTGTGTTCAGAGCTAGCTCTGTGCAGGGGCCCACTCGGCCTTCTACCTTGTCCAAGGCCGAGGAAGGTGAGCTCCAGGCTTTTCCTGCTTTCCATCTGTTGTGAAGCCACAGGCACCTTCGGGTCCCTTCACCTCTCCTCTCTCTGGTGCCTTTGCCACACCTGCCTCAGGGTGACCACAACCCCCTAACAGTTGACAAGCAGTAGCCCCTCCCCCTTTCCCCACACCC
>NW_007732984.1:43091-47446 GCF_000696425.1 Galeopterus variegatus | reverse complement strand
TTTTTCCTTTTTGTCTTTTTTCGTGACCGGCAACGGATCTCAACCCTCAGTGTCGCGCCTGGACCGGACCAGGACTGGCAACAGGATTGCAACCCTCGGTGTTGTGCCCACACCTCACTCAGCCAGTGAGCGGGAACCAGTCTGTATGTGGGATCCGAACCCTCGGCGGGAGCGCTGCCGCGCTCCCACACGGCGCACTGTAGCAGTGCACCAGCGGGCTGGCCCCTGAATCAGATCTTCTGATTGACTTAAGGTCCAAACGGGCAACTTTTTTGGCCCACATATCTCTATGTAGTACCTCTCAAACAACAGGAACTATTGGGGAAATTCCTTTTCAAAGTAGAGACTTGGAAACCCATTATCTATTAAATTAAATTAAATTAATGTTTTCAAAGAAAAACCACAGTTGCATATGCTGTGTGTTACTGCCCCCCAGTGTCCACTGCTGTTACTGACACACGCATTTTATTTGGAAAGAACAGCACCCTGGTGTGCCTTCCTGACTTTTTTTTTACTTTTGATGAAGATGACATGTTTTGTTCAATGTTCAGCGAATTCTCACTGTCTTCCTGGTTGAAAAAGTAGTATTCGGAATAGTGACACTAAAAATTAAAGCAACAAAGAAAAAACAAACAGAATAAAACAAACTTGGGACTGAGGATTGAATAAATCAAGGGGTTGTTTTGTATATTAAGCCCTTTCAGAGTATTCCAAAATTGATAATATTTGGAAAAGAGAAAGTACCCCTAGTTCCCAGTAAAAACTACTCAGGCAAATTTCTGTAACAAAGGTCGAATTGTCCTGCTCCTCTGGCTACACTGCTCTTGGCTGTTAGCATTTTCTGCTCTGTGGGTTGACAGAGGTGATTAACTATCAGACCATCTATTGGTCACTAGTTAGTGTCTCTGGTGACAGATCTGGTGGTGTGTTGCCTACACCAAAAGTACCTACTTCAAGTAAAAGCAACAGATGGATCTAAATGATATTTGATCTAAATGTATTTCCTTAGATTCCTGTGAATCCTATGTTCATCTCTCTCTCTCTCTCTCTCTCTCTCTCTCTCTCTATTTTGGTGACTGGCTTGTATAGGAATCAATACTTGGACCTTGGTGTTATTAGCTCCACACTCCAACTAACAGAGCTAACTGGCCAGCCCTATGGGTTTTTGTTTTGTTTTGTTTCTTTTTGGAGGTGGGGGTGGGGCAGCAGGCCTGTACAGGGATTGAACCCTGGACTCTGGTGTTATAGATATTAGGCTGTAACCAACTGAGCTAACCTGCCAGCCCTACATTAATTTTTGTCACCAGTTGCTGCCCAAATGTTCAGGTTATGTTTAAAAGCATCTCACTTTCTGCACATGTCCCATCAGCTGGGCTGAGTCACCAAAGACTCTCAACAAAATGTCCTTTTTCTATTCCTTGTAAGCCCACAAGGCTGTACAATGAATACAAAAGAAATCTGTATCTGTGTTTATGTACAGGTGTGAATTTGGAATCAACATTATATTTGTAAACATTATATTTGTTCTTAAGTTTAATCTTTTCTGAACCCCTACCCTGTTAGACTGGTGAGGATTTCAATCAGGCTTATTATCGGGGTTTCCTACAACCCCACTCCTACCCTCGCAGAAGTGACGGAGGAGGCCTATGCAGGACAGAACCCTTGGGAAATTCCTTCTGGTCTCCGATCCCCATTTGTGGTCATGCATATGCTGTGAGTATGGATGAGGAAACTGAGTCATAAAGTCGTTAGATAATTTTCTTTGAATTTCACAGCATATCCATAGTAGAATCACTTCTAAAAGCTGGGTCTTCTGACCTCACACAGAAACTCACATACTTTAAAAAAAATCAGTATAATTTCATTAACCTGTTTGGAGTTGTAACTCACAATCCGCAGCGTGTTTTGTGATACTCCTCACCTCATGTTTTTCTCCTTCCCATAAAATAATAATAATGCCCATCATTTATTGAGCTGTACTAAGTGCTTTCCATCCATGACTCGGTGAGAAATGTTATTATCCCTATTTTTCAGATAAGGTTTAGAGAGGTTAAGTAGCATGTCCATAAGACACAGCGAATAAGAGGCCAAATTAGATCTGAACTTGTCTTTGTCTAACTCTAAAACCTATGTACTTAACTACCATGCTATGTTGCTTTTTCCTAATAAGATTAGAAAAATGGAAGAATAATATATGATATACTTTTTAAAGACTAAATTGAATTGAAAGATTGTTTTACTTACTCTGGGAGAATTTTAGACACTATGAGGTCACAGAACCACTGGTTGGAGTTCCTACGTGAGTCTACTTTTTCAGTGACATGATGGTACGGTAGATACATTCAAGTATAAAATTACTGTGGATGCACGATAGTAACTTAGAACTAACATCGCAACTTTTTTTGCAGTGAAGGGATGTGTGCCACTGATCCCGCCCTAGTACAATTTGCCTAAACATACCTCTTCTTTTTATCTCCATTTTGGGGCTTCCAGATTCTCATGACTGTCTTTGATATCCTAAGAAAAAACTTGAGTAAAATATCATGGCCCTTCAGGAAACAGTGAAGAAAACAAAGATAGAAGGAACATAGGTATGTTTTTTAAAAGCCTATAGTGAAAAAAGACCATTCGTAATTTCAGCTTCAAAGAGAACGTTGAGAAGTCCAGAACATCTGCTATTCAAGCCTGCCATCTTGAGGTCAATTAGAGAAATACTTAGTCTTTTTAGAGAGTATATACCATGTAAAAAGAGCATGGTTTTTTTAAAAATTGAAATTTAAAAAATAATTAAAAACTGCAATACTAAGTAAAAAAAACATGTATTCTAAAAAAAATGAATCTAAAACTTGCTACTATCAGCATGTTAATGGTCATCATTGTTTGATAGAATCATGGTTTTGCCAATGTCCTCCAGTCCAAGGCCACTAGAAATATACCAGGAGCTGGGTTATTACACGTTGCAGTGACGGAACACACTGCAGGTGAGCCATGGGTGCCTCAGCAAGAGAGTGTCAGGAGGGACTTGTCACAGCAGGCAAGGTTTAAGGAAGCAGAGCTTTTCTCCGCACGGGATGTATGGAGCATTTGTTACATCAATGAATCAGTACTGGTATATTTCTTATTAACTAAACTCCATAGTTTATTAAGATTTCCTTAGTTTTTTTTATCTAATATCCTTTCACTGTTCCACAGGTTCCTTTGGGGTGGGACAGTGTCTCAGACTTTCCTTGTTTCTGAGGACCATGAGACTTTCGAGGAGTACTGGTCAAGTATTTTGTAGGATGCCTCTCCATGGAACTTCACTGATGTTTTCCTCATGATTATACTGGGATTACGGGTTTGAGGGAGGAAAACAACAGAGGTAAAGCTTTTTTTTTTTTTTTGGTGGCTGGCCAGTGCAGGGATCCGAACCCTTGACCTTGGGGTTATAACACCGTGCTCTAACCAACTGAGCTAACTGGCCAGCCCCCCAAGGATCCGTCTTTACCACATCATATAAAGGTACATTAAAAAGTTTATGAAAGGATTCCTATTATTTTTTATATTATTTGTCCATGAACTTTCTAAAGCGACTCGCGCTATCGACGTGATTTATCACTTGGTACCGTCCTTGATTACGTGGCCGGGGCAGTGTTTGTCAGGTTTCTCCACTGTGCACACTGTATTCTTTAGAAAGAAGCCACTCCCCACAGCCCACACGTGAGGAGTGTCCATGCCCCTGCCCACCCTGAGGGCACAGTAACTACGTAAATTACCTGGAATTCTTCTGCATGGAGACCTGCTGTTCTCCCCCACTCGCTGACTCACTTAATCTCTTATTTGAGTCAGTATGGACTCACGGATATTTATTTTCTACTTCGGGTTATAATCCAATACTGCTTCATTTTGTTGATCAAATTGTTCCAGCTTTGGCCACTGGGAACCCTTTCATTTGGCTCTTGTGTCCCTTTTTTTTTTTTTTTTCATCAGTATAATTTTATTTGTTTGATAAAAAGTATCTGAGGCAAAATGACCATTTGTTCATTTTGAGTCATGGGCCATGAGTTCATAGGTATTTGTTATACTTCTCATATTTTTGTATTTTTAAAATTCAAAACAAAAGAAATATGAATATTAAAATAAATTCCCACCTACAATACCATCATTTTATAAAGTAAAGGATTTTTTTTTTATTTTGTCAATATACAATGTAGTTATTGTGTCCCATCACCGACACCTCCCTCCCTCCTCCCTCTCCCCCCTCCCACCCAGATGTGTCCCCTCCATTTTCTTGTTGTAAGAGCTTCAAAAAAAAAAGTTGAGGTTGTTAAATCTTCCTCTCCCCCCCCCCGATTTTTTGTTGTTGTTGTTGTTGT
>NW_007732984.1:36556-42250 GCF_000696425.1 Galeopterus variegatus | reverse complement strand
AAAAAAAAAAAAAAAAAAAAAAAAAAATTATAGTTGTTATATCTTCTTCCCCACCCCACACCCCCCGGTTTTTTTTTTTGTGTGTGTGGGTGTGGGTTTTTGTGTGTGTTTGTGGGTGAATTAATTTGTTTATTTTTTTAGCTCCCACCAATAAGTGAGAACATGTGGTATTTCTTTTTCTCTGCCTGACTCGTTTCACTTAATATTATTCTTTCAAGGTCCATCCATGTTGTTGCAAATGGTAGTATTTCATTCGTTTTTATAGCTGAGTAGTATTCCATTGTGTAGATATACCACATTTTCCGTATCCACTCATCCGATGATGGACATTTGGGCTGATTCCAGCTCTTGGCTATTGTGAAGAGTGCTGCAATGAACATTGGGAAACAGGTATACCTTCGACTTGATGCTTTCCATTCCTTTGGATATATTCCCAGCAGTGGGATAGCTGGATCGGCAAAGGTTTTTTGTGTTTTGATTTCTTGAGCACTTCCTTACTTTCTGGTGCTACACAATGCTCTAGGCTCATCTTGTATATTTCCTGCCCTGATTCTAGAACCAGCCATTTCTCCAAGGAGCCTCCATTTCTCCAAGGAGTTCCCTTTATTGGAAACCAAGACGCGGGTGCTAGGTGTGCTCTGCTAACTCGTCCTTGCTTCTAGGCTGGGCCAGCTGGGTTCACATTGATATCTCCTCCAACTCTGATTCATTATCACGTGGATCATTCTGACCTCCTCCCCTTGTGTGATCCGCACACTCCCTCTCCTACAGGGAAAGTCCTGGTTCTCACCCTCTGCCGTCCAATTACTCCTTCACTTCCAGTATATGTGTACGTAGCATCAGAATTGTTATGTGTACCCCCTGGAAAACAACTTCATCAGCTAGAGTACAGTGACAGCTGTATTTTAAAGGTAAATTTAAATTTAAAGGTAAATTTAGGGTAGCCTGCTTGGCTATAATTCCCGATTTTTTCTATTTAAGTATGAACAGTTCACTAATGTAATCATATCAGAGTTGTCCAAGGGGCTTCTCTAGAAGACTGTGTAGAGTATGGATAGTTCCCTAACAGAGGTAAGTAACAGTGCGATTTTTTTGTCCTTCGGTAAAGGAAGGAGGGTGTCTGGATTTGGAGTGTCACAGCAAGAAACAGTGATTATAAAGGGAAAAGAAACAGCACGTCATAAATGGGTAAACAACTAGCTGAAAAATTGTAAGCATTTTTGTCAGTAGAAAAGTTTGTAAAGCATGAGAATCGTTAAGTTTAGTGGAGCTAGAACTAAATCAATAGCTTTTTACATGTTTTACTATTGCTATTACAGCTCCTAGAGAGGGATCTTGGGCTAGTTAGTATCTGAGCCTCACTTTCCTTACAGGGCTGTTTTAGGAATGAAACAAGTTAGTACGGTGCCCAACAATGTTCATGTTATTGTCTACGTTCAAACATGATTGGACACCGGTTTTGTGTTTGTCTTGATCCATGATGATCACAGACTGGTCTTGTCTTATTTTAATATTCTGTGAAACTGGGTTTGTTTAAGAGGAAAATACCAAGGCCAGTTCTAACAACAACAAGGCCTAGTGGACAGTACCAAACCGGCCAGCTGTCAGAGATCAAGGGCTGCTTTCTCTTTGTAAATGTCTAGAACCTAAACCTGGGAATATATGTATTATACCAACCAAGGTTTTATTCTTTAAGACACACATAATGCAAACATAAAGAGTGCTTTGATAGAGTTACTAATCATAATCAACAAAGAGTGGATTTAAAATATAGAACAAATAGCATGTTCTTAAGAGCCTTAGAAGAAACTGAGAACAAAAATGAAACGGAATTAAATGTTATCAATAATGGAATATTGTAATGATTAATTTTATGCGTCAATTTGAGTGGATCATGGGGTACCCAGACATTTGGTCAAGTGTTATTCTGGGTGTGCTGTGAGGGTGTTTCTGCACGAGACTATCATTTGAATCAGTAGACTGAGCAAAGCAGATTGCCCTCCCCAGTGTGAGTGGGCCTCACTCAGTCAATGGAAGACCTGAATAGAACAAAAAGACTAAGCAAAATGGAGCTGCACCTGCCTGACTGCTTCTGGGACATCAGTCTTCTCCTGCCTTATGACTCAAACTCAAAAATCAGCTTCTAGACTAAAACTATATCATCAGCTCTCCTAGGTCTCTAGCTTACTGACTGCAGTTCTAGGGACTTCTCAGCCTCCATAATCCCATGAGCCAATCCCTTACAATAAACACACACACACACACACACACACACACTCATGTATATATGAGCATACTCATATATATATATATACACACACATATGTGTGTGTATACATACTTTGTGTGTGTGTGTGTGTGTGTACATACTTTGGTTCTGTTCTCTAGAAAACCCTGATAAAATAAAGTTACTATTAACTGGTATAGTCATATACAGAAAGTCCATTTACAAATAACCATTTCTTGGACTGTTCCCATTTTAGGAAAACATTTCACACACTTGAAGTAAGAGTAAAGGGATCTTTTCAAGAGGAAAAGCAAAGGATTTATTAGTGAAAACTGCTCTAATGTTCTTTGACCAAAGAAGTTTCTACAGATCCACAGGGGTCAGCTCTGTAATGGAAGAACACGTTCAATTGATGAGTGTTCCTTAATGCAAGCTTTAATTGATTCCTCTAACTGTTATAGGCTGAAGCTTCTTTATGGAGTCCCCCTTAAGAGATTAAAAAGACACCAGATATTCTGTTTCCTGAGATATATGCATAAAAGTTCTGTGCAAAAGTGTAAAAGTCTCAGAGATATTAAGCAAATGCCAAAAAAGGACTGTATGGAGCAAAAGTTTAGACAGCATACTCTACTGTTAGACAAAAGAAAACAAAGCACATAATTCATAAGATAATCTTCAAATTCATTTTCCACTTTGAAAGATTAAGGTAGATCTATATTCAAATGGACTTTCATTAGGAAGGCACTTTAAAAAATGCATATGTATAAGTCCATCAGAAGTTGTCTAAAACGCTTCTTCAAGTTCTAGGACCAATCTATGGTTATAAAGTTTTTTAGAAGAATCAGTCTGTAGATACTGGAGTTTCTAGATTGGTCATAAAGGTGTTCTTGGGGTGACTAAGTTGGGGGCCACTTAACTCATTTTAGGTATTTGCATTCTAAAGGGTTCCAACTCACCCACGCATTCAGGAGTGCCTTAATACCTTTAACTCAATGATTCTGGTTACTGCGCTACCAAAACATGGGCATCAATTTAAAATAAAGTGTCTGTTTACAGGTGATATGACCCTGGAAGATGGGATCAGAATTTAATGGTACATGGAAAAGTGGACAGCAATCAAGAGGGTTTTGTCGATAGGTGCCATGAGGATTAAAGGAAAATTAAGGTGGACAAGGGCAAGTTGGATACAAGTTTGTGCATGAAATCTTGGAATAAAAGTATTTTTTTTTCTAAAACGCTTCTTCAAGTTCTAGGACCAATCTATGGTTATAAAGTTTTTTAGAAGAATCATTCTATAGATACTGGAGTTTCTAGATTGGTCATAAAGGTGTTCTTGGGGTGATTAAGTTGGGGGCCACTTAACTCATTTTAGGTATTTGCATTCTAAAGGGTTCCAACTCACCCACGCATTCAGGAGTGCCTTAATACCTTTAACTCAATGATTCTGGTTACTGCGCTACCAAAACATGGGCATCAATTTAAAAGAAAGTGTCTGTTTACAGGTGATATGACCCTGGAAGATGGGATCAGAATTTAATGGTACATGGAAAAGTGGACAGGAATCAAGAGGGTTTTGTCAATAGGTGCCATGAGGATTAAAGGAAAATTAAGGTGGACAAGGGCAAGTTGGATACAAGTTTGTGCATGAAATCTTGGAATAAAAGTATTTTTTTAAATTTTCTTTTTTATTTGTTTATTCTCACATGAAAGGCTAGATGGTCTGAATAGCTGTGTCTTAGGAAAAAGGCAGACCCACTTCCCACTATGTGCCAGCCAAACCCGCTTCTCCAAGTCAATCTCAAGCTTTAGGATTTGGCAATGTTGTGCTATAGTTTCAAAAACTAAATGTGGTAAAACCAAAAGAATCTTTCTTCCATGAGAATCCAGGCTCCCCAAGTGGTTCAAAGGCTGCATGAGGCTTGATGGGATTTTCTATTTGTTTTGAAGAATCAAGGTTAGGATGGTGTAGGGGCCAAGGGAAAATTTCCTCTTCATCCCTGAAGGTTCATTAACAAGAATTACTGACAAATTTAGATAAATATGAAGAAAAAGCATAATAAATTATATTATTTAATGTGCTAGAAAAAGATAAAGAATGGGGGAATCACAACAGAGTAATGTCCCAATTTCCCATTAGGGTTCAGAGTTTACATACCCATGTCCACAGGGAAAGGGGAGATGGGGGTGCAGGACTAAATGATTCTTAGGGGGTGCACTGGGCCTGGAGAACGTACAATGGCCCTGGGACAAAGTCCATTTGGTCAATAACTGGTAACTGATTCTCTTTAAAATACTGAATGGGACCGATATAGAGGACAATGGTCTGTGACGAAAGTTAGTGCAGGTGTGCTGGCAGACGCCAGTCTTCCTTCCTGTGATATGAGTTAAGTGAATGAGATCTCAGAGAAAAGACCAGAGGTAATTGTCTTCTTTGGCAGGTTCAGACTTTAGGCAGATGAAGGAACAGCTTCATCGTGTTCTTTGGAGAGTGATAGAGGATTGAGAGATGGAGCACGGGGAGTGTGAGAGAGACCTTGAGCCTGCTTCTTTATTCCAGCATGTCAAAGCACCATATTTTGGGGTAACAGCTTTCCAAACCCTAACAATGGCATACTGGTAAGGGTTTGAAAGTCCTGAGGCTGAACTTCCAGCTCACCCACTTATTGGCTGTGGGATCTTAGGCAAATTAGTACCTGAGCCTCATTTTCTTTATAGGGCAGTTTTAGGAACAAAACCAGTTAGTACACTGCCCAGTACATAGCTCGGCTGGCAGTAGCCGTCCCTATTACTATCACCTAAATTGTGTATATGGGGGAAAGGCAACTGACATTTAAATGTCACCTACTATGTGACACGCACTGTACTAGCCATTTTCATGTATTACCTCTTTAAGCCTTACAAAATCCCTGGGAGATAGATGGTCTTTTTCTGTGTCATAGGAGACGGGAGACTGTAACTGAGACTATCACAGCAAAGTATAGTAGAAAACGCAGTGAATGTGGGCAGTGGGCTCATTGTAAACAGATGGTTGCTAATTCCTCTTTCAGCTAATAATATGGGCAGAGTTATAGTCAGGTTTCTCAATTTTGACAGAAATTTTAAAGGGAAAAATAAACCTTTTGAAATACTATAGTTATAAATGAATCAACATTTGCAATTTTTTAGAGCAACCTGGAAGAAATTTGTCAGTAATTATTTTCTCAGGATTTCAGGACTTGTTGAAGCAGCTCTAAAACACATTTTGTCCTGGAAGTCATGGCCTATAAGGTCAAAGAGGGTCACAATGACAACACTTTGGTGCTTTAAAGGAACAGTTTCCTTCCACTCTTTTTCCCTGCAAAGTTGTGTGTTGCCACCTGGTGATAGTAGAGTTCCACACCATCCAGGGGAAGAGGGTGCTCCCAAATATGAAATAAGCCACAAAAATGCTCATTGGTTTTTGTTTAAGAAATAGGTGTCGCTATAAA
>NW_007732984.1:34564-36077 GCF_000696425.1 Galeopterus variegatus | reverse complement strand
GGAAGAGGGTGCTCCCAAATATGAAATAAGCCACAAAAATGCTCATTGGTTTTTGTTTAAGAAATAGGTGTCGCTATAAAAAATGGCTAAAATCTAGGTTATTAAATTAAACAAGTATTATCCATACACACATATCCAAGAGTGAAGGGGGGGATGATGCAACTGAGCAAGTCCCTTGCCAGTCTTCATTACTAGGCCCAGCTAAATCATGCATCTGTTCCAATTTTATAGAACCTGATCATAGGGTTGTTCTCTTCGCTCTCTGACAGCTGCGAGGGCTCTGTTAGTGCCTTTGCAGCTTCCTTTCCTAACACTGCAGCTTTCCCTACCATTCTCTATGTCCCGTTCTCTCTCATGCTCTCTCTTTGTCTCGCTCTGTCTCTCTCTCTCTCTCCTCCTCTTTTTTCTAAGGCTTTTCTAAACCACAGGGGTCTCTTTTCTGTCTTCTGGGAACCCTAAAGGTCTGGGAATCAAATCCCAGATAACTGCAGGATTTTTCATCAACGCTTGTGGTTTTTCTTCTTCCTCATTTTTTAACTTCACTTTGACAATTATCATGTGCCTTCTCTAGTTGATTATTTGCAGACAAAGTTTAATGACTCATTTATTCATTTTATAAATTTGTATTTCAAGTCAGTTTTCAATTCTAGTGCAAATAACAGTCCATGAAATTTTTCATGTTTCAGACCGGAATTATGTTTTAGAACCAGAAGAAGAAGCAGCTTTAATTAATTTCGTTATGAAGACACAGTAGATCACTCAAAATATTGCCATTGTCTGGCCTCCATCATCAAAGCATTTAGGTGGCGGCGGGGGGCTGCCCTCACCATTAACATTAGGGCTTTCTTTGTTCCAAACTCACATCTAAAATCTAATAGAAATAATTTCAGAAAAAAATAAAAATACATCAGTTGATATTTTCTTCTTAACAGAGCAATGAACAAAATTGAATTTGTGATTTTAGCCTGCACCCCAATTATCACCTAGAATAAACAGGTCCATCTTCAATAAAGAGAGTTCCCTTTTCATTGTGCAATTGGCTATGCTGGTACCACCTCTCACCTCCAAGGTCAGAACCATGCTTCCCAGAATGCCCTTTCCACATGGTTCAGGGTTTGATTTTTGCCAATGAGAGGAACTTGCATGGGATTTGGAAAGCTAAGCCATTATCCTCAGGAGGACACAGGGTCCAGAACAGCTTCCCTCCCTGCTCCAGTTCTTCAGGCTGAAGCCATTAGGGAATGTTTCCCTGGTCCTCTACCTGCAGCCTCCAGACCCTCCTTCCATCAGCTCCCCGATGTATGTGCAAGCCCTGACTCCTATATTAAATTCCTTTGCTCCTGTAATATTTGCAGTGGCTTTGTTTTCTGGATTGAACCCACTTTCAGTACTAAAACCTGTACTGGTGGCTATTATAGAAAATCAGACAAAGAAAATGGTTCATAAAATCCTGCAAAATTTGTTCAGTGAAAAGAGGCAAACAATTGTAATTAATAGAGCAAATGGAAAAGAG
>NW_007732984.1:31819-32703 GCF_000696425.1 Galeopterus variegatus | reverse complement strand
CTTCATGTACCAGAGCACCCAAAATAACAATAACTTAACCATAAAAAAAAGTCTGGCTGTCGGCAGTCCAGGGCTTACACGGTGGCCCTGTGGTCATCCAGGACCTAGGTTCCTTCTAGCTTTCTGTTCCTTTATCGTAGCACATGACTTCTATACTCAAAATTATGGCTGCAGTTCCTACAAGAGAGCATGAAGGAAGAAGTGGGAGAAGGTCATAAAGGCACAGTGTCTACAGGAGTTAACCAGTTAGCTATGGTCCCAGTAATTCTGCACATCAAACAACTACAAACTCTTAGTGGCATGCAACTGTAAGCATTGCTTTAGCTCAGGAGTCTATGGCTTGGCTGACAATCAGCTGACGTAGGCTGGGCTGCTCTGGGTGTCTTAGCTTAAGTTACGGGTCTGGCCAGGCTTGGCTCCTCTCTGACGGTTGGGCTCAGCTCTGCTCCATTTGTATTCATTCTAGAACTCAGGCTGAGGAGGCAACTCCTACCTGGGAGAAGGCTCACTTGTGGAGATGGCAGAGACATAAGAAAGCGAGCCCAATTGTACATACCGTTAACATCCCATAGGCTAAAGCAAGGGATATGACTTAACCTGGAGTTAAGGAGTAGAAAAATACACCCTGCTCACAATGGGAGGGCAAGCCAAAGACTATGGAGGTCTAATCCTATTGCTGTGAAGGGAGTGATGAAAGAGAACAATAATCCAGTTCTCTGCTATAATTGGAGTTCCTTAAGACTTCTGTTTTCAAACTTACTATTTGGTGTCCCAAATTGATAAAGCAAGTCACATGGCCCATAGTTATTCCAACATCACTATGATGCTTTTAATGGAAATTTCTAAAATTTATCTGAAAGGACTTCCAGTCCAGACAGATCCAT
>NW_007732984.1:28861-29820 GCF_000696425.1 Galeopterus variegatus | reverse complement strand
AAAAAAAAAGTATCATAGGTTTAAAAATAAAACATAAAACTATAAACTCTTTTTACAAAAGAGAAAATCTTCAGGACCTAGAGCTATACAAAGATTTCTTAGAAATTTCTATGATCCATAAACAGAAAAATTGGATAAATTGCACTTCTTCAAAATTAAAAACTTCTGCTCTGAGAAAGCCCATGTGAGGAAGCTACAGGCTGGGAGAAAATATTTGCAAACACATATTCAACAAAGGACTGGGACTAACTATATCTAAAATATATAAGGAACCCTTAAAATAAATAGCAGAACAAACAAAAACTCCCCCAAACCAACAATAACAAACAATCTAATTTGAAATGTACAAAATACACAAATAGACATTATATTGAAGAGGATATGTAGATGGCAAGTAAGGACATAAAAAGCTGTTCTACATCATTAACCATCAGGAAAATGCACATATGAACACAATGAGATATCACTACACATCTAGCAGAATCGCTAAAATAAAGTGGTAACAGCACCAAATGCTGTCGAGAATATGGAGAAACTGGACACTCATACATTACTGGTGGGAATGGAAAATGGTACAGCCACTCGGAAAAACAGTTTGGCAGTTTCTTTAAAAAGTAAACATGTAATCATCACACAATTCAGCGGTTTTACTCTTGGGCATTTATTCCAGAGAATGGAAATCTACGTTTACACAAAAACTTGTACATAAGTGTTCACAGCAATTTTACTTGGAGTAATTAAAAGCTGGAAACAGCCTAGATGTTCTTTAGCAGATAAGCAGTTTAATAAACTGTGGTATGTCTGTACCATGGAATACTACTCAGCAATAAAAAGCAACAAATTATTGACATATATATAAGTAGGATAAATTTACAAAGAGTTATGCTAAGTGAAAAAAGTCAACTCCAAAGCTTACATACTGTATGACTCCACTGATATGTGTTTTTAAAATGACAAAA
>NW_007732984.1:27380-27749 GCF_000696425.1 Galeopterus variegatus | reverse complement strand
GTCAACTCCAAAGCTTACATACTGTATGACTCCACTGATATGTGTTTTTAAAATGACAAAACTGCAGAATCAAAGGACAGTTTAATAGTTGCCAGAAGTTAGGTACAGAGCTTGCAGAGAGGTGAGTGTGATCATAAAAGGGCGACACAGGGATCATTACGATGACAGAACTATTTCATCTTGAGTGTAGTGGTGGATACATGAATCTACGCATGTGATAAAATTTTATAGAGCTAAACACACACACACGCACAAACAAATACAATTAAATCTGAATAAGTTTGGAGGATTATATTAACATCAGTATTTCGGTTTTGATATTATGCATACTATACTTTTACAAAATGTTGGTATTTGGGGGAAACAGGT
>NW_007732984.1:26705-27314 GCF_000696425.1 Galeopterus variegatus | reverse complement strand
TATTAAAACAATTTCTGTTCATTAAAATAAATATGATAGAGCCAGCGTTTGTAAATTCCATTGGGAGTTAATTTGCTATTTTGTAATAACTAGAAAACAATCAAATTGCCTAGGTAAACAGACGAATTTGCCCTGATAGACATACAAATCTATTTTAAAACAAGTACCATCCTAAACATATGACTTGGAGGTCTGACAATACCTCCAAACTCATGATGGACACCTCTGTTCTGGTCGCATAGTCCCTTAATACCCCATGGTCAGGCACTCAGTAGCCTGCCTGGAGTGGTCTTTTGCAGACAGCATAAACCTTTCTCTGGAAACCTGGAGATCTGCACTGTGACTCTCCTATTGGGCTTATCAGAGAATCCTCAGCATTCTTATTTACTGTAGATACCTCTAGTGCCATGGATATGCTGGGTCCTCAGTCTAAGTCACAGTTGATTACAGCAGTTTGAATTCTTTGCAGAGCCCCCTCTTGTTCCAAGTTTTCTTAGTCACCCTATAAATGAGCCAGAAATGTATTTCCAACTGAGACGACACATGCTTTCTCCAAAATCTGAAGCAGCTTACCTAGAACTGTGCTTTTAGCTTTGTGGGAAGAGGTGC
>NW_007732984.1:16442-25479 GCF_000696425.1 Galeopterus variegatus | reverse complement strand
CAATTAGCATGACATCATTAATATGGTGGACCAGGTGATATTCTGCAGACTGTCAAGATCCCTTCAGACTATATTATGGCAATGATCAGGAGAGTTAACATAACCCTGGGGCAAAACCATGAATGCGTTTTTCTGTTTGTTCCAAGTGAACATGTACTTGCATTCTGCTTTTGCTCTTCTTTCCTGATGGGGTTGAAAGCAATGAGTTTGCCATATCAAGAGCTTCATATCGCTTGCCTGGGTCTCTGCCAATTAGTCTGGTAAAAATCGTACATCCAGCACAGCAACTGTGGTCGGAGCTTCCAGTTGGTTAAATTTAGTAGTCCACCATCAACCGTCATGATTTTTGCAAGGTCCAGACCGGTCAATTGAATGCAGAGATGGACGACCATCATCTTGGTATCCTTTAAGTCATTGAGATTGTCTTATTTCTGACATTATTTTCAATAAGCAGTATTGTTTCTGACATAATATCTTGGCCCAGGCCGGAGGCAGCTTCAGAGGCTTGTATTTGTCCATTCTTATTATTATGGCTCTTACATGACAGGTCAGGAAACCAATATAATGATTCTGTCGGCTGAAAATTACATCCATTTAGTTGATATCTTCAGTGGGACTAGGAAAATGACCACACAGTCGATGACTGGACCCACTGAACCCACTGTGACACAGACTTGGACCAGAACTCCATTTATTACCTGACCTCTGTATGATCCACCTTAACCAGGGGTCAGGATGGTGTTTTAAGTTCTACTACCAGTGTCAGTTCAGATCCTGTATCCAACAGACCTCAAAAAAGTTGTATTCCCCCCTCCAGAGTGTGAAATTAGTCTGTAACTGTAGGTTCCTTTGGGGGAAGAACTGGGAAACCACTACTGTATATCTGAGGTGNTCTGTAACTGTAGGTTCCTTTGGGGGAAGAACTGGGAAACCACTACTGTATATCTGAGGTGCTGCAGAGTCCTTCCTCAAGGCAATCTTCAATCAATGAACTCCAGACCTGAGAACAGGTTCAAGTCTGGAAACAAGGTGAAGGATTATGATTTTCTGTTGTAGCAGCTGACATCTCCACACTCACCTGCGACATTTTTTGATTATATAGATTAAGAAATCCCTAAACTGGCTACCCACCCATCTATTTCAGCCCTAGAACACTCTGGTCTGCCAGCCTTCACCACAGATCCTAATTAGGGCCCCCAGCCGACATTCTGGCTTTGCAGTGTGACAATTATGTCCACCTGGCCTCTCATTGTCTTGGGTGCTGTCACTTGGCTTCTGATATTTCAGAATCCTTTCATCTTAATCTTTCATCTTAATTGTCATGAGGAAAACCATTTCCATAGCAGCAACCCCAGCATACAGGAAATAGTCACCACTGAGCTTCCTGACAATGCTAGTGCCGCTCCCTGCCCCCCGCCTGCCCCTGCCAACTAGAGAATTTTTATTATTCCAGTGAAGAGAATGTCCTCCAGACCCTCCTGGAGAACATAGTTAGCTGGTAAGTCCTATACTCTTTTATCATAAATCTAGTCTAGCATGCCCCCTCTGTATACTATCTGACCTCTTTCTCAATACTTTCCTGCGATAATTATGGCATCTCCACCTAATTTACAGTCTTCATTTTTCTCAAGCTTCAAGGAGTCATCCCTATAGTGTATTAAGACCAGTCTCAGATGTCCTCGCCAGGATGCTAAATTATGAGTCACAGGAGAGTGTCCTCATTCCAACCAACTCTTCTATATCTGGCCTTAAATTCTGTTCAGCACCCTCAAGATTCATTTCCAGGCATGTCCTCCCAGTTCTTCCTGGTACTATTTTAGCTAGATAACATAGCCCTTCTGGGAAATACCTCTTTACTTCTGAAGCCTGGGCAGTACTTCCACAGTTGAGCTATGCTACAATGTGCCCCTGCTTATTGATCTCAAAGCAATGGTTGGGGAAAGACCTAGAGGTAGGCAAGCATCACCTTGAGAGGCATTTGTCTCAGGGGAAGTCTTAGCCTGGCTTCTAGACAAAGGAAGGCTGCTACTTTCCAGCAATGGATGAGTGGGCTTCTTTTGGCAGCCCAAAGAATTCAGAGGAATCTGAGGGTTCAAAATTCTCAAATGCATTTACTCTGATGTCCCCACCCTAGTTCTCAGCACCCCACCTATTCCCTTTTAGGATCTTAGTATGTCTAGGAGAATTTCTGGGGACGTTAGATTAAATACCACTCCAAAATTCTCAAATGCATTTACTCTGATGTCCCCACCCTAGTTCTCAGCACCCCACCCCTTCCCTTTTAGGATCTTAGTATGTCTAGGAGAATTTCTGGGGACGTTAGATTAAATACCACTAGACTTGTTGGAGCTATGCATTCACACACACACACACACACACACACACACTCTCTCTCTCTCTCTCTCTCTCTCTCTATCAATTTAACATTGTTACAAACAGGTCCTGGACTTAATTTTCAGTCCCATCATGTCCTCTGGCTGAAGGAGATGAAATCTCTTTAAATGCAGCCAAATAAGTTTTCTGGCTTTTACAATATGCCTTTAAGTTGATAGTTGGCTGACCCAAAGCTGACATTTTCTTCTTCAATGCATCAGTAGCACTTAATAGCAGCTACATCATTTCAGAGTTTTATAATTATTATTGTTCCCTTATCTTTCAAATACTAGACATTTCATATAAGTGCATCCTTCCCACTTGTATCCCCCTCCCAAGTGACCACAGTAAGAATCAGTAATCTTGATACAAAAGCATGTGGGAATTATCACCACCAATTACCACCAATTATAGGGTTTTTGCTGTCATCTGGACAGCAAGTGATACAATTCCAGAACCCCATCCTTAGAATCTGCTTCCTGAGACCATGTCTGATACTCACTCTCTTAGTTGGGTTCTTGCAGAAGCAGAACTCAAGACAAAGATTTGAATGCAAGGAGTTTATTAGGAAGATGATCACAGGAAACAGCAGTAGGGGGAAAGGGAAGAGAAAACAGAGGAGAGAAGACAACCAACAAATAAACAAAAGATTAAAGAGTGTGCTATACAAGGTAGCATTACAGATAACTAAAGCTTAATCCTGAAGGGGAAACTCAGGGAAACTGTAAACGTATGCCTTAGAGTTTGCTGCTGATGGGTAAGAGAACTGGAGCATCTATACACCAGCTTCTGACAGTCACTGGCTAAGGGTTTGTATTAGTCAGGGTTCTTCAGAGAGACAGAACCAATAGGATATGCATATAAATACATGAGAGGGGATTTATTAGGGGAATTTCCTCATGCCATTGTGAAGGTTGAGGCTGTCTGGAAACTGGATGACAGCAGCATGACTCAATCCAAGCCTGAAAGCCTCAGAACAAAGGAAGCCAATGGTGCCATTGGTGAAAGACCTGGAACCCAAAAGCTGAAAAGTCTCGAGCTCTGATGTCCACAGACAGGAGAGAAGAGTATAAAGAGAAAGTGATTTGCCTTTTTTCTTCGTTTTTGTTCTCTCTGGGCCCCCAGAGGATTGGATGGTTCCTGCCCATATTGAGGGTGGAACTTCCCCGTCTAGTCCACTCAGGCTCTCATGCTAAGCTCTTCTGGAAACACCCTCATAGACATACCCCAAAAGATAGCTTTAGCAGATTGCTCGGCATTCCTTAATCTAATCAAGTTGACACCTGGAACTAACCATCACAGGGTTGCTCTTGAGAGTATTAGTTTTCTAGCACTTTTGACTGCTAATGGGTACAAGATTTTTTTCTGGGGTGATGAAAATATTCTGGAAGTGGGTAGTGGTGATGGTGGCACAACCTGTGAATATACTAAAAAACACTGAATTGTATGCTTTAAAAGGATTAGTTTTATATTGTGTTAATTATATCTCACATCTGATCTATATGAGTAGATATAAATAAATGATCATTCCACCAGATAAAATACATCTACATCTAAAGCATTCTGTGTAAGAGTTAACCAGAGATAAGTATGCCATACAATTTATTTGACAATTTACCCACCAATGGGCAGTGAGATAGTGTACTGCTTTTTGTTGCTACATAGTATTTGTTTATATTTATTCCTGTTTGTTTATTCTTTTATTCTACAGGAGAGAGTCCCCAAAGGGCTGTTTATGGCCAATTTTTAGCAGGCACATTAAATTACCTTGCAAAAAGTTAGCAATTCACATTCTTACTACATGTGGAGGATTTTCCACATCCTTTCCCCAGTACTGAATTTTTTTCTACTCTGAGAGGTAAAAATTACGTTTTATTTCCACTTGAGATTCAGTACCTTTTAATATACTTTTTGGCCTCTTTTGGTTCCTACTTTATCAATTTGTCAGTGTTGATTATGGCACACTTTATTATAAACAAGGACAAGCTGTTAAATTTTACCAAATGCCACAAATAGTTTTCTTCTTTATTTTATTCATGTAATGAATTACATTAATATATTCCCTAATTATTATACTTGGAATAAAATCTACTTAGCCAGGTATGCTATTATTTAAATAAACTGTAATTTCTAATTTTACTTAGAATATTTTTATTTATATTAGTACATGACATTTATCTATAGTTCTATTTTTAGTTATATTTATCTGGTTGTCATTAAGCCTATCCTTGTTTCACACATACTATGACTTATGGGATCCCCTCATCTTTTTCTGTGAATAGACATAAGAAAATGAATTATCTGTTCTTTGAGGCTAGATAGATGTCTACGATAAAGATCATCTGGTGCTGATGCCTTTCCACATGGCAGATCTTTAGCTGTGTTTCTAATTTCTGTTATGGGTAATGGTTTATTTGACTTTCTGCTACTTCTTAAGTGAACCTGGGTTATTTATATTTTGCTAGAAAACCATACATTTCCTTCAAATAGACGTATACTTATACGTATTCTTTTACAATTTCTAAATGTCTTCTGTATCTTTTCTAATTCCTAATGTTCTAATGTTGCATATTTTCATTTTTTTCTTTAATCCTTAATTAGGCTTGTCAGGGTTTATTAAATTGTAAGCATCAGCTTTGTTTTATCTTCTTTAGTTGTTTTTCTTTTTAATTAATTTTACTTCAATGAATTCTTTTCTCATACTCTCTTTAGGTTTAATTGTTTTCCCTATTTCTTAAGTTGCATATTTAGTTTATTTTCAGCCTATTTTTAAAAATAAGTGCTTTGGGAGCTATTCATTTTCTTCTGAATACAGCTTTAGCTGTGTCCAACAGGTTTTTTGATAGAAAGTGTTCTTATTTTCATTACTTTCTAGATAATTTGCCATTTCCATCTCATTTATCTTTGCTTCAGGGATGGTTTAGAAGAGTTAAAACTGCTTTAAATTAAAAGAGAAATACATGTTCATGGGAACATATCCGAACAGTATAAAAGGATATATTGTAAAAAGCGTGTCTGTCCCCAGCACAGAGTTCCTAGTCCTCTCTCTAGAGATAACTAATCTTATCAGATTCTGGCGTTTCCTTCTAGGAATATGAATATATTGCACAAATATGTTTTAAAAAATATTCCTTAACTTCTAGTTTAATTTGTTAGGAGGCCTCCCAGGGCCATTAGTATAGTTTGGTAGATTTTTTTTTTCCTTGTTGTCTTTTTTCGTGACCGGCAACGGATCACAACCCTCAGTGTCGCGCCCGTACCGGACCGGGACCGGCAATGGGATCGCAACCCTCGGTGTTGCACCCGCACCTCGCTCAGCCAGTGAGCGGGAACCGGTCTGTATGTGGGATCCGAACCCTCGGCGGGAGCGCCGCCGCACTCCCAAGCGGCACACTGTAGCAGTGCGCCACCGGGTATAGTTTGGTAGATTTGAAGAGCCCAAGGCTTATTCTGCTCTGGTCTTGAATCTCTAACACTTTATAGTGCCTGCCTCCTGCTGTTAAAAACTGTTTCTACAGTTCAAATCAGAGAAAGGGCCATAGAATGGACTTAGTTGGCCTTCTAAATTTTTGAATTTCTGATGCTGATTTTATTTCATTTGCTGTGGCAGAATAATGGCGCTTCCCCAACATCTTGATCTCAAGCCTAGAGATGGGATTAAACACCTCCTTAAATTCACCTATTGAGAATCTTTAAGTGATAGACCCCACTCTAGGTGGGGAGGATTCTTGCGTTGATATCCTATNTCAGCTTTGTTTTATCTTCTTTAGTTGTTTTTCTTTTTAATTAATTTTACTTCAATGAATTCTTTTCTCATACTCTCTTTAGGTTTAATTGTTTTCCCTATTTCTTAAGTTGCATATTTAGTTTATTTTCAGCCTATTTTTAAAATAAGTGCTTTGGAAGCTATTCATTTTCTTCTTAATACAGCTTTAGCTGTGTCCAACAGGTTTTTTTGATAGAAAGTGTTCTTATTTTCATTACTTTCTAGATAATTTGCCATTTCCATCTCATTTATCTTTGCTTCAGGGATGGTTTAGAAGAGTTAAAATTGCTTTAAATTAAAGGAGAAATACATGTCCATGGGAACATATCCAAACGGTATAAAAAGATATATTGTAAAAAGCGTGTCTGTCCCCAGCACAGAGTTCCTAGTCCTCTGTCTAGAGATAACTAATCTTATCAGATTCTGGCGTTTCCTTCTAGGAATATAAATATATAGCACAAATATGTTTTAAGAAATATTCCTTAACTTCTAGTTTAATTTGTTAGGAGGCCTCCCAGGGCCATTAGTATAGTTTGGTAGATTTTTTTTTTTCTTTTTGTCTTTTTTCATGACCAGCAACAGATCGCAACCCTCAGTGTTGCGCCCGTACCGGACCGGGACCGGCAACGGGATTGCAACCCTCAGTGCTGCGCCCGCACCTCGCTCAGCCAGTGAGCGGGAACCGGTCTGTATGTGGGATCTGAACCCTCGGCGGGAGCGCCGCTGCACTCCCAAGCAGGGCACTGTAGCAGTGCGCCACCGGGTATAGTTTGGTAGATTTGAAGAGCCCAAGGCTTATTCTACTCTGGTCTTGAATCTCTAACACTTTATAGTGCCTGCCTCCTGCTGTTAAAAACTGTTTCTATAGTTCAAATCAGAGAAAGGGCCATAGAATGGACTTAGTTTTCCTTCTAAATTTTTGAATTTCTGATGCTGATTTTATTTCATTTGCTGTGGCAGAATAATGGTGCTGCCCCAACATCTTGATCTCAAGCCTAGAGATGGGATTAAACACCGCCTTAAATTCACCTATGGAGAATCTTTAAGTGATAGACCCCACTCTAGGTGGGGAGGATTCTTGCGTTGATATCCTATGGTGCTGCCAAGAGGTAGTTTTGATTTTGCAATCCAAAAGCTCTATCGGTCTTCCTCCCCTAAACTGCCACAAGTAAATATTCATTCTAAGTAAATTCTGTGCTCACCTTGAAAAGACGGCTTCAGAGAAAATTCCCCAGTAGCCTCCCCTTCATCTAGATTGTCAAACCTAAACACCTGCTGTGGTAGGCAGCTCCTGGCATGGCTCCTAATGATCCCTACCTCCTGTTACTCACACTCTTGTGTAATCTCCTGTGTGTGTGTGTGTGTGTGTGTGTGTGTTAAAGCAAGTTTCCATATTGAAGAGACCCATGTGACAAAGAACTGTGGGCAAACTCCAGCTAATACTAGTGAAAAAGCCCTCAGTCCAACAGCCTGTGAAGAACTGAATCCTGCCGGCAACTATAGAAGTGAGCTAGGAAAAGTGGATCCTCCTGAGTTGAGCCATGGGATGACTACAGCCTGGGGTAAGGCCCAGTGTCAGAGAACCCAGCTAAGCTCTGGACAGATTCCAAACCCACAAAAACTGGCCCAAATAAACGATGTTTTAAGCCACTAAGTTTCACAGTAATTTGCAGCAATAGGTAATAAATACACCTGCTTATTAGAAGCTCCTTGTAAAACCCATGGTGATTGGTGCGAGTTCTTTTTTCAAGTAGTAGCTCTGAAGCCATCTAATCCCAACCACCCTGTCCCTTCATCCATGCTTTCTGAAAAGACCACAAAAGCAGGTTTTAGAGATGGCAAGACAGAAAATGGTGACTTAAATGTGGTCAGGGCGAGAATGGAGGAGCTTAAAATAGAACTTATGAAGAAAAATATCACTACGCACCTATTAGAATAGTTAAAAAATACCAACTCTTGTGTGATCTCCTGTGTGTGTGTGTGTGTGTGTGTGTGTGTTAAAGCAAGTTTCCATATTGAAGAGACCCATGTGACAAAGAACTGTGGGCAAACTCCAGCTAATACTAGTGAAAAAGCCCTCAGTCCAACAGCCTGTGAAGAACTGAATCCTGCCGGCAACTATAGAAGTGAGCTAGGAAAAGTGGATCCTCCTGAGTTGAGCCATGGGATGACTACAGCCTGGGGTAAGGCCCAGTGTCAGAGAACCCAGCTAAGCTCTGGACAGATTCCAAACCCACAAAAACTGGCCCAAATAAACGATGTTTTAAGCCACTAAGTTTCACAGTAATTTGCAGCAATAGGTAATAAATACACCTGCTTATTAGAAGCTCCTTGTAAAACCCATGGTGATTGGTGCGAGTTCTTTTTTCAAGTAGTAGCTCTGAAGCCATCTAATCCCAACCACCCTGTCCCTTCATCCATGCTTTCTGAAAAGACCACAAAAGCAGGTTTTAGAGATGGCAAGACAGAAAATGGTGACTTAAATGTGGTCAGGGCGAGAATGGAGGAGCTTAAAATAGAACTTATGAAGAAAAATATCACTACGCACCTATTAGAATAGTTAAAAAATACCAACAATACCAAGTCTTGGAGAGAATGCAGACCAACTTGATCTCTCAGACATTGTTGGTGGGACTGAAAAGTGGTATAGTCACACTAGAAAACACTTTTGCAGTTTCCTATAAAGTTAAACACACTTAGTGTATAACCCAGCAACCAATCACATTTGAGGGTATTTATTCTAGAGAAATGAAAACTTGTGTTCATACAAAAGCCTGTACATATGAACGTCCATAGTAACTTTATATATAATAGCCAAAACCTGGTGTATTAATGTTCTCCAGAGAAACAGAACCAACAGGATGTACATATATATGCTTACACACACACACACACACA
>NW_007732984.1:9992-15912 GCF_000696425.1 Galeopterus variegatus | reverse complement strand
CTCCAGAGAAACAGAACCAACAGGATGTACATATATATGCTTACACACACACACACACACAGAGAGAGAGAGAGAGAGAGAGAGAGAAAGAGAGAAATATATTTATTTTAAGGAACTGGCTCATGGAATTACAAAGGCTAGGAGGTCCAAAATTGGTAGGGTGGGCCAGCAGGCTGGAGACCCAGGAAGAGCGAATGTTGCAATTCGAGTCCAAAGGCCACCTGCTCATAGATTTCTCTCTTGCTTGGGGGAGGTCAGTCTTCTCGTTCTATTCAGCTGGTTGGATGATGTCCACTTCACATTATGAAGGGTCATCTGCTTTACTCAAAGTCTACTGATTTAAATGTTAATCTCACTCAAAAACACCCTCACAGAAACATCCAAACTATTTGACCACACATTTGGGTACTGTGGCCCAGTCAAGTTGACACATAAAACCATTACAGGTCTACCCTTTATCAACTTAGTATATACACACAAACATATTATATTAGTCTGTTTCTGTTGCTTATATCTGAATACCTGAAACAGGGTAATCTATAAGGACAATGAAATTTATCTTTTACAGCTTTGGAAGCTGGGAAGTCCAAAGTCCAGGGAATACATCTGGTGAGGGCCTTCTTCTACAGCAATGCAGGGTATTGTCAGGCTAGGGCTCACAGACCCCTCACATGCCATGTTGGGTCACCAGAACCCTCACATACAAGTCGTGAGCTAGGTAATTGGAAAGGATCCTAGGAGCTGTTGACAGAGTTGACAGGTTCATTCCAATGTGAGCTCAGTCCTCAGCTTCCTCAGCAGCAGCAGCAGCTTACAGCAGCCTCCAGTAGCAGTGGTGGCGGTGGCCTCTGGGAGCGTTCCAGGGGCCCTGGCAGCAACAGTTGTCAGCAACAGCCTCCAGCAGTATAGTGGCCTCCATGTGCCCCCCCCCAGGGCATCCTGGGGGCAGGGGGCACCGTGGATCAGAGCCACTCATCCTTTATACTTAAGCCTGATAACCTAAGAACACCTGGGTGGAGTCAGACAACCAAAGAACACCTGGGTACACATGCACAATTACATTGGACAATAACCAAGGAACACCTGGGCACAAATGCATAGTTATATCAAATGCTTGGCAAGATTCTGAACATCTGAGGGACCCTGACCATTTACTTTCACTTTCCCTACAGGTATCATGTGGCAAGAATGGGCTGGCTGAGCAAGAGAGAGCTAACCTCCTCACTTGCTCTCCTTCAAAACTGTCAGAACCATTTCTGTTAATCCATGAATGGGTCAATCCATTCACCAGGGCATGGTCCTCACAATCTAATCACCTCTTAAAGGCCCCACTTTTCAATTACTATAATAGGGTTTCCCACCATCTTAACACTGCTAAAGTGGAGATTAAATTTCCAATACATGAGCTTGTTTGGGTCAATACACATTTGACCCATAACACATATTCATAACAAAATTCTTAACAGTCGTCATTTCTGTAAGTGGTCATGTGGTTGCAGCCAGTATTTATAACTACTTTCTAAATTACTATAATAGGGTTTCCCACCATCTTAACACTGCTAAAGTGGAGATTAAATTTCCAATTCATGAGCTTGTTTGGGTCAATACACATTTGACCCATAGCACATATTCATAACAAAATTCTTAACAGTCGTCATTTCTGTAAGTGGTCATGTGGTTGCAGCCGGTATTTATAACTACTTTCTCAAGTGGTCATGTGGTTGCAGCCAGTATTTATAACTACTTTCTACCACTACCTATTCCCTACTTGTATTTCCTTTGCTGTCAGCAAGCACCTCAGCGGGTCATAGTTCTTTACCTGGTGCATTGACCCAAACCACAATCCTGAAGGTTCTGGGCCATTAGTAGTTCTGATTGAATTGAATTGTTGTAGTTTTCCATTGACTTTAATCCATTCACCAGGGCATGGTAATACTAAGAGATGCCCTAAGAGATTTCTGGTATTCCAGACATAGTTTCCTCACCTCCATTGTCCAATTTCCCCTCGGTAGTCAGGACCAATCACCCCAGGCAACACGATAACTCCCTTCTTTGCCTATGGATCCGGAGACAGGAGAAGTCCAACGTGGCCAGGTGGCAATCTTAACTTCCAGTTCAATAGAATTGCTGTGTGTCTCCTGGTGGAAGTATTCCTCCCTTTGGAGCTAAGAGCTCTAGGACAGCAGACTATAAGATCACAAGAACGGGAAGCCAAACTTTTGCTAATGGCTCTCTAAGGGTAATAGTGAGCAGTGCCACTCCCGTTTCCACCCCTTGACTCCTGGACTTGGGAATCCTGGTTGTAGGAGAAACAGCATTTAGACACCGATTGATTAGAGCATATACAGCCTTCTGGTGAACGCTAACCCAGCCCTGCAAGGTTTTGCTACCTAGCTGGCACTGTAACTGAGTTTTCAAAAGGCCATTTCACCATTCTATCAAACTGGCTGCTTCAGGTTGACGGGTCCACGAATCCCATGAGCATGGGCTCCTCGCCGTACTTCATTTGCTGTGAAGTGAGTCCTTTGATGATAAGCAATAGTGTGTGGAATGCTATGGTGATGAATAAGGTGTTCTATAAGTCCGCAGAGGGTAGTTTTAGCAGAAACAGTGTGTGCAGGGAAGGCAAATCTATATCTAGAGTAAGTGCCTTTTGTTGTAAGAACAAAACACTGCCCCTTCCATGATGGCAGTGGTTCAACGTAATCAACCCGCCACCAGGTACTGGCTGATCACCCTGAGGAATGGTGCTATACCAGGGGCTCACTTCCATCACTGAATTAATGGGGAGTGTCAGAATTGGTGCACTAAGGAAGAACAGAGATCATTATCCGCTAAGACAAAGGATGTTACAGGTGTTCTAAAATAGGGAACATACAATGGGGATTAAACTCCAAAGAACTAGGTCCCAAGCCAGAGAAACATCAAAATGACAGGTAGATTTTTCTGCCCCCTCAGGTTGAACAGTAGTGGCTTGAAATAAGACATGGTAAGAAAATGCAAACTTCATTTACATCTTTTACTTTTATGCTCTTTTCCCAATATATGCTGAGAGTGCTTTAAGTAGGTTCAGGTCGGTTAAAGGTACATTTTTCCAGGTTCTGAAGGTGGGGTGGGGCACAAGACATGGGAAGTCTCTAAGAGCCTCTGCTAGTAACTGAGTCCCCCATGCCAGGGTCAGCGTTGACAAAGTAACATTATCTCTATTATATACCACAAGTACAGGAGGTACGAGGGCAGCACCTTCTTTCCAATTATTCTCAATGATCATATCCTGGGAGAAAGGAAAACTAAATATGGCCAAAAGTGTTGGAACGAGCTGATGTCAAGACTGTGGTTTTGTAGACTGTGTTGTTGAAGAAGAAAGAAGGAAATCGAGGCCTGAACATGGAAAAGGAAATCTTTGTAGTGCCCACCATTCCCTAATGAATATAAAAAATTTTTTAATCAAATATGTGTTTATCTTTAAAAATTAAAATGTAAGCCAAGAGGTTTTTTAAAAGATCATCTGTTTGATGAAATCTTTCATGTCACAGGAAAAAAAAAAGCCATTTTTATTGTTACATTAAGCCACTCATATAAATTCTGTGTGAATATCAAAGGCAGTTATGTGTACAGGAATGTAGGAAATAAAAATAGCAACTCTGCCCACTTATCTCATGAACCCTTCTGAAGAGAGACAATTAAGCCACTAAAGAGTTCTCTCAAAATGTTTTCTAGTATTTATCCTTTCTGTTTGGTTTTACAGTTATTTGAGAGCACTCAGAAAGGCTTTCTACTAAGTGTGGCTATAAATTTCATATAGTAATTTTCACTTTGGGCCCTCTAAATCCAGGGATCATTTGTGCTACTAGGCAGAATTCTGCATAATTTTGAGGTATAATTAGTATAGGCAAAGCTTTCAATAGGAGTGTAAGGGGCCAGTGTTGAGGAGTGAAATTCACTCCTTCCTCTGTCATAATCTCTGAAACACATACATACAATCATGACAACTTGTGCTTATAGCAGCAATGGCCTCTATACTTATAATTTCATAATTTCTTGGGAAATGAATGTTACTCACAGAGGACTGTTCTGTTGTTGTTGAATTACTGTTGAGTTTTGAGAATTCTTTATTTCACGTGGGTCCTTTCCTGGATATGTATGTGACTTGCAAATGTTTTCTGTCTGTAGCTTGTCTATTCCCAGAACAAAAGTTTTTAATTTTAATGAAGTCAAATTTACCAGTTTTTCTTTTATGCATTGTGCTTTTGGTGTCATGTTTAGAAATTCTTCACCAAGTCTTAGGTCCTGAAGATTTTCTCATTTTATCTTCTATATTTTACATTTAAATGTATGACCCACTTTAAGGTCATTTGTGTCTTAATGCGTGAGGCTTACGTCAAAAGTTTTTCATAAGCCCATAGATGTCCAGTTTGCTTCAGCACCATTTGTTTAACCGGTTATTCTGCTTCTGTTGGGTTGCTTTTAAATCTTTGTGTAAAATCAGTTAAGCATAGTTGCATGGGTGTATTTCTTTGTTCTCTACTCTGTTCCATCGATCTGTATCTATCCCTCTGCCAATACCACACACTCCTGCCTCATCAGTGTAGCTACATAATACATCTTGAAATAAGGTAGGGTGATTTCTCCACCTTATTCTTTAGGGATTTTTTTTTAAGCTATTCTAATTCCTTTGCCTTCCCATATAAATTTTAAAAGAATCTTGTCTCTATCTTCGAAATATCTTACTGTGATGTTGATAAGAATTGTGTTAAATCTGTATACCAATTTGGAGACAACTGGAATCTTTACCATGTTGCTTAGCCCAATCCATGCTCTCACTAAGTCTCATTTATTTAGATCTTGGATTTCTTTCACCAATGTTTCGTAGTTTCTAGTATACAAGTACTATATACATTCTGTCACCTTTATAGCTAAATATTCTTTTTGAGAAATTGTAAATTGTACTGCATTTTTAATTTCAGTTTCCACATATTTATTACTAGTTTACTAGTGTATATAAATGCAATTGAGGGTTTGGATCTCTGTACTGGCCAGCTGCCAAAAGAAAAAAAAAAGAAAGAAAGAAATACAATTGATGTTTGTATGTTGATTTAGTATCTTGAGACCTTGCTGAACTCATTATTTCTAGTTTTTTCATTTGTTTATCTGAGTTTTTAATTTCCTTTTCTTGACTTTCAGTGCTGGCTAGAATTTTCTGTAATATGTTGAATTAGACTGGTAATAGTAGACATCCTTGCCTTTTTCCTGATCTTAGGGGTAAGCTGTTCAATCTTCATCATTAAGTACAATGTTAGCTGTAGGCTTTTTGATGTTCTTATCAAATTTAGGAAGTTCCTCTCTCTTCCTAGTTTTCTGAGTTTTTTTTAAAAGTAGATGTTTATTGAACTTTGTCAAATGCTTTTTCTACATCAAGTTTTATGATCATGTGATATTTCTTCTTTAGCCTGTGAATTTTTTGATGTTCTTATCAAATTTAGGAAGTTCCTCTCTCTTCCTAGTTTTCTGAGTTTTTTTAAAAGTAGATGTTTATTGAACTTTGTCAAATGCTTTTTCTACATCAAGTTTTATGATCATGTGGTATTTCTTCTTTAACCTGTTAAAATGATGGCTAACATTGACTGATTTTTGAATACTGAACTAGCTTCTGACCAATATCCCTCATGAACATAGATATAAAACTTCTGAACAGGATTTTGGCAAATTATATTAGTTTCCTATTGTTACAGTCATAAATGACCACAAACTTAGTGGCTTAAAACAAAAAAACTTATTCTCTTACAGTCTTGGACATCCAAAATCAGTTTCACTGGGCTCAAGTCAAGTTGTCGACAGGACTGGTTCTCTAGGGGAGAGTCTGTTTCCTTACCTGTTCCAGTTTTCAGGTGCCACCTACATTCTTCGGCTCATGGCTGCT
>NW_007732984.1:7799-9624 GCF_000696425.1 Galeopterus variegatus | reverse complement strand
ACAGTCATAAATGACCACAAACTTAGTGGCTTAAAACAAAAAAACTTATTCTCTTACAGTCCTGGACATCCAAAATCAGTTTCACTGGGCTCAAGTCAAGTTGTCGACAGGACTGGTTCTCTAGGGGAGAATCTGTTTCCTTACCTGTTCCAGTTTTCAGGTGCCACCTACATTCTTCGGCTCATGGCTGCTTTCCTCCATATTTAAAGTCAGTAGTGAGGCATCTTCAAATTTCTCTGTCCCTTTGTTTCTGTGGTAACACTGCTCTCCCTCTGACTCTGACTTCTGCCTTCCTCTTATAAGAACCCTTGTGGTTACATCAGGCTGTTGTGGATAATCCAAGATAATCTTCCCATCAAGATCCTTAACTTAATCACATTTACATAGCCCCTTTTTCCATATAAGGTAACAAATTCACTGGTTTCAGGGATTAAGAGGTGAACATGTTGAAGGGCCCTTTTTCAGCCTACCACATTTTCTTCTTTTGTTCTTTGGTTTTGATAGCAGTCTCATTTTTATCTTTGTGACAAAATTCTGCTGTGATGAGATATTACATTTTAAATTTTGTGATTTTTTTCTTACTGTTGCTTTCCCGTAAGTTGGGAATATTGTGATGAATGTTTAGTCTGGTATTGTCAATGTACACTGCATTCCTTTAGCATAGGTATAGTACCATTACATAACAAACACAATGCTTTTCCATCTAATTCAATAACAAAATAATCCATACTTCACTATGCCTTAAATGTATGATATTTGATGGCCATTTTCCTTCTCTTGTTTTGACATGATGAGTATTACTATGGGTCAAATGTGTCCCCCAAAAGTTCGTGTACTGGAAACTTAGTCTCCATTGCTACAGTGTTAAGAGGGTGGGAAATCCTATTACGGTAATTGAAAGGTGAGTCCTTTAATAGGTGATTAGATTGTGAGGACTGTGCCCTCATGAATGGATTGATCCATTCATTGAGTAATGGGTGCAGTTCTGATGGCTTTAAAAGGAGAGCAAGTGAGGTTAGCTCTCTTGCTCAGCCCATTCTTGCCACGTGATATGCTGGTGGCCACGGGACCCTGTAGAGAATTTCCAGCCAGAAGAAGGCCCTCACCAGATGTGCTCCCTGGACTTTGGACTTGCCAGCCTCCAAAACTATAAGAAATAAATTTCATTTCTTTATAAATTACCCAGTTTCAGGTATTCTGTTATAAACAACAGAAACAGACTAATTCAAGTACACACTAGTATTTTAAAAAATTATAGTAAGGCAATATTTTTGGCACTTGAAATGCTCTCAAGTTATAACTATCATTGTGATTTGTAGTGTGCCAAGCAGCATTGCAAAGTGATGCAAGCATAGCACCACAGTCTCTGCTGAATCTATTCAACTCCACTATTGAATGTGAAAGCAGCCTTAAACAAGATGTAAATGAAAGAGCATCACTATGCTCCAAAAACATTTTATTGAACAACACCAAAATTTGAATTCCATATAATTTTCACATGCTACAAAATACTCCTTTAAAAAAAAAAAACACTTAATATGTACAAATCATTCTTAGCTTGTGGGTCATTCAAAACAGGTACAGGCCCCATTTGGCCCCTGGGCCATAATTTGCCAATCCATGCCTTAATCTGATGGGACCTACATTCTGAAAGAGGAGAAGGAGAAAATAAACGAGACAGCAAATAAGTGGACAGATAAATAAACTAGATAATTTTGTGTTATACAGAAATCAAATCATAAGATAGTCAGAGAATGTGTCTCTGAGGGAATGGGCAAGGTGAACCTGAATAGTGAGAAGGAGCTGGACGTGAGCAAAGCTGAGT
>NW_007732984.1:5461-6751 GCF_000696425.1 Galeopterus variegatus | reverse complement strand
TAAATCCTTAGTTTACACTTTTTTCTTTTTATACTCAGACCAATTCGTGTGTATCAAGCTTGTTCTAGTTTTATTTTATTTTAATGTACTGAAAGGAAAATCATTTTTAAGTTTGTATTGATTCGTGGCAATATTTGTATTCAACCATCAAATGCTATACTATTTCCTCTTAAATGGCTATACACTTAATTAGTTTCACTTGTTCAGCAATTAATTAGTTTCAGAGACTTCTTATTTTGGTATTGAACCTGACTATTGATAGTTGGAGTAGACGCTGTATCAAGATTGCAATGCATGTTTTCCAATCATACCACATAAAAAATTTTCACATTTGAAAAAATGCTCTTCACTGTAATATCATCTAATATCCTTCATAATTGTAAAGTATCCTTCAACAAGTTTCTTTTTTTCATTTATTTTCTCCAATACTGCTTCTAGTAAATATGAGGCAAAAGGAAGCTGTAAGAGAAACACACACACAAAAAAGATTATCAAATCTCTATATTTTCCTTAGTTCAAAAACATACTAAATATCATTAAACCATTAGAACTTTGCTATCTGCAACTCTGCACCAATAATTGTACCCTACTGGATCTCTTTTCAACTGATCATGCTGGTTAGTGTGGGCAATTTTGTCTTTTCTAATAAAAATGATAAAAGAGCAGAAGTAAAATGAAAAAAGATAAACGCCTTATTGAACAATTCATGGTTTACTGACCATGTTAATGATGTAATCTGCAATACAAGCAGCTAAGCCATTTATCTTCAATCAGCTGATCAATAGCAGGTTACAGTCATCTCTAGGGCACACAGGCCCACACAAGTAGTACTGTATGTTCATCACTCATAAAAGAATGAGAGAGAACTATCAATACACTTGTCTGTATTAGAGCCGAACATCTCAAGAGTTGTAGGTAAAAACTTCAGAGGAAAAAAATGGCAAAAGTATATCCATTGATTAAGTTGTTATAGAAAAGTTGTTTGGCATATCAAAGTGTAATACACATGTTGCAAACTGCTGAGTTTATGAAATGTAGAGTACATTTTAAAATTTCATAATTTATATAACTTTTCTGATAAGGTTATATTGTCCCCTCTGCTTCACTGGGTTGCCTGTAGAACTCTGACTCAGACAATACAGTTACAGGCTGTAAGTAATAGAAAATCTGACATGTTGTCCCAATTACCTCCCACAGCCCTACCAACTTGCTTTTATCCTTGTTTTTATCTTTATAGTAGTCTCACATAAAAGATCTGTCATAATTAAAGAGTTCATTAAGCCATTTCTT
>NW_007732984.1:4346-5451 GCF_000696425.1 Galeopterus variegatus | reverse complement strand
TGAGTCTGTGTCTGCTCCCCAGAGACACAGGAGCTTCACATATTTGTCTTGAAACCTACCTTTGAAGAAAGTATAAAATATGAAAATTGAAACTTACCTTTGAAGAAAGTATAAAATACCAAAATAGTACTTTCCATTCTAAGATACAACAGAATATAATATAAAATAATTGACTTAAAAACTGGGTTTTCTTGGAGGAAAAAAACTACCATATTAAACACATACCTACTGCATACGCATTCCAATTTCAGAAATGTGAAAAAGTGGGAAAACTGCATCTCAGAATTACGGAAAAAGAATACGTTCAATTCTCTTCTGGAAGATAATGATAGTAACAGCAAATTCTTACTTTGACAGAATTGCCCTTCCGGGATATGGGAAAGTCATATCTGGCAAAATTGCCAGTTATACAAATAAGATCATTTAAATCTTCAGGGCATTAATATTAGGTGTTAAGGAAATGCACAACAAAACTACTTGGCAACTTCTTTTTAAACCATGTCACTCAGTACTGTATGCACTCTTATCTAAAAAGAAGGCTGGGAATACAAATGAGATGGGAATACTCTCCCATTCCTTTCTGGTAGAAACAGAAGCAGAAGTGAGTGTTTAAAAGTTCATTTCCTAAAGTTGTTCTAAAAAAATAATGGTTCTCTGATAAATAAGTTTGAGAAACAAACAGAACTTTTAAAAGGTTCCTTTATTTCAGGACCTCTTAAGAGTCTTTAAGATGCTAACAGGCACTGTGTTTCTCCAAGAGAACAATGTAATATCCTATTCCTAAATTCATTTTCCCTCCTTTTTCTCAAGGTTTATTTATCACATTGAATTAGTGGTCCATGGAATGCACTTTGGGAAACATGCTGGTTATATAATTTCCTATGTAATAATGTCACAGCACAGGCCACAATGTACTGACATTAATCATCTTATTTGCAAATTTCATTTTCAAGTTTAGATCTAAACCTACTTTTGTGATCTGAATAATTTTCAACATAATCTGTACCCAGACATTTTGCTTCCCTTTAAAAAATCTATCTCAAAAAACTTCTCTTCCAGGAAGCCTCCAATGTGGACCAAAAGATCCCTACACTAATTTATTGCC
>NW_007732984.1:1268-3346 GCF_000696425.1 Galeopterus variegatus | reverse complement strand
TCTGAACCCTCGGGCGGGAGCGCCACCGCACTTCCCAAGCGGCGCACTATCCAGTGCACCATCGGGCCGGCCCCAAACAGAACTTTTAAAAGGTTCCTTTATTTCAGGACCTCTTAAGAGTCTTTAAGATGCTAACAGGCACTGAGTTTCTCCAAGAGAACAATGTAATATCCTATTCCTAAATTCATTTTCTCTTTTATCACATTGAATTAGTGGTCCATGGAATGCACTTTGGGAAACATGCTGGTTATATAATTTCCTATGTAATAATGTCACAGCACAGGCCACAATGTACTGACATTAATCATCTTATTTGCAAATTTCATTTTCAAGTTTAGATCTAAACCTACTTTTGTGATCTGAATAATTTTCAACATAATCTGTACCCAGACATTTTGCTTCCCTTTAAAAAATCTATCTCAAAAAACTTCTCTTCCAGGAAGTCTCCAATGTGGACCAAAAGATCCCTACACTAATTTATTGCCAGAAACTCATTTTATTCTTTTCCTTGGGTTTCCAGTAAAACTAAAAGCCCCAAAGTTATACACAACTGTTAGTCAATACTGTTTTATTGGATTGTAAGCTTCCTTTAAGCTTTGTATAGAGGCTAACACATTATGGATTTCAAAAAGAGGTCAATCCTTAAATCAAGATGCACAGCTTATGGAAATCTATTTGCCTTGCAGTTTCCATTTTTGTCTACAAATAGTTCAGAATAATAATATAATTTGTCTTTATATAATTTTGGACAAAAGTTTATGTATCTTTTTTTACAAAAAAAATTTAAAAATCTTTTTAAAGATTGAGATTTTTAAAATTTATTTTAAATCAATTTTTCTATTTTTTTCTCCCTCCCTCCTCCCTATATCCCTCCCTCCCAACAATGTCCTTTCTGTTCGTTTGTCGTATCAACTTCAAGGAATTGTAATTGTTGTGTCTTCTTCCCTCCATCCCCCCCCCCGGTTTTTGTGTGTATTTATTTATTTATTTTTAGCTCCCACAAATAAGTGAGAACATGTGATATTTCTCTTTCTGTGCCTGACTCATTTCACTTAATATAATTCTCTCTAGGTCCATCCATATCATTGCAAATGGCTCTATTTTCCTTTTTTATAAACCAATTGATAATTTTTTTTCCTGTACACCCAGTGTTCACCCTGCTTGCAGTTTATTGGTAACTATAAATCCAGCTTTCAAATAGGTCTTTCAAAAATTACTTCTTTTAAATATAAAGGGTTCAAGTCTACTTAATGTAATTTTATAAAAAATTAATGTAATTTTATAATATAATAATTAAAACAAATCTAGAGAAAGACTAAGAAGTCAGAATTACAAAACACTTCATAAAATATACTTAATGTTTTAATATGAATACAATAACTTAAAGTAACTATTAATTAAGAAATTTTAAGTAGATATCCCTTCTACTTTACAAGCAGTCCCTGCTTTATGGAATATACCCAATATGTATTCCAATAATGAATGCACTAACAACTTTGGTTTTAAAATGAACTTCTCTTACCAATTATACTATTCATTCATTTAGCAAACTTTTTTCATAGAATGTACAAATAAATATTTCTGCTTAGTCTAGGATGAATTGACAAAAATTCTTGTTTATGAGAATGATAAACAACCGGATCTTCAAGTTAACTGGCTATTCTGGCTAATTGAGAGTTATCACTATATCATATACAGATTAGCCTTAATTATTAAATATCACAAATTATAGTTAACCTGAAGGGTAGAAGGAACATAATTTAATCTTTGGTGATTCAAGAAAGCTCTTCAAAATCTTATTGTACCATACAGATATCAATTCTCAGCATACAGCCCTAGATTGGTTAGAGTTAGGACTGAAACTGTACTTAAACTATGATATACCTTGGAAAGTGCTTTAAAAATTCACATGGTCTACTTATTTGTTTGCCATATATATATTTTTTCTTTTTGTCTTTTTTCGTGTCCGGCAACGGATCACAACCCTCAGTGTCGCGCCCGTACCGGACCGGGACCGGCAACGGGATCGCAACCCTCGGTGTTGCTCCCACACCTCGCTCAGCCGGTGAGCGGGAACC
>NW_007732984.1:0-1110 GCF_000696425.1 Galeopterus variegatus | reverse complement strand
GAGCGCCACCGCGCTCCCAAGCGGCGCACTGTAGCAGTGCGCCACCGGGCCAGCCCTATTTGCCATATTTTTTAAAGTGCAAAATGTTTTAAAAACATTAAGACCAGGAGACCTGAGCCTTCTGCTACTTTGGGTTCCACAATAAGTGTATGTTTATTTCATACAGGCAATTTGGAGTCAATTGCATTATCTCTATATGCATTTTATAGGGGGCTAAGCCTCCCCCAGAAATCCCTCCAATACAGAAAGGCACAAGTGCTGTTTTACTAAGAGGATTTCAGAGTTGGATCGAAGTAGCAACCACACAGCACAGATCCTCTCTCACTCATTCTATCAAATACATCTGAAACAACAAACATAACAATTATGCTGCATTGGGTTTCACCTTAGATGGCATGTGCCAGGGATTACATAGTCCAGAGAGTCTGCATTTCCTTCTCTTGGATAAAAAAGGAGAAGCAATATTCCTGGTCATGTCAGCGCAGAGTTTGTATAACTTTGTGTATGCAAGCTTGAACTCTTCAGCATAAGAAGAAAAATGGACAGGGGAAGATTTGATACTGAGTGAGACTTCTCGGGATGGAAATTTAACTAGAACAGTTGAACTGCAACTTAGAATTTTGCTTGGTCTATATGTAGTCTCAAAGCAGGTCTTCCTAGTAATTCTGGCTGTCCCTGTTGCAAAAGGTGATTTCCAATACCGGAGGAATTTCCCCTGATTTCACACAGATTTTCAGCTTCTCTTACATGTACACCTACAGATATTTGCTTTTAGAAACTGGTATGCCACTGTCAGAATCTTAAACTTATCACTTACACTTATAAATTGTGGCTTCGTTTAGAGGTGTTTCTGTATTAAGGTGAGATATAAATGATGATTGCAGATGTTTGAGAGTTAACCTTGGAAAAATAATGAAGCCTAATGTCCATGACTGCAAAACATACAGATAACTTAAATTATCAGCACGAAGATGGCCAGGGCCGGGTCAGGCCCCCGCAGAGGTTCGTGGAGGCGGCAGAGGGTCCCAAGCTCTCCCCGCCGGAGGAGGGTCCGCTCCTCAAGGGAGACTCTGAGGCCTGGAAAGTCAGGCCCCCAGTGCCACCCCCAGA
>NW_007732983.1:95241-120604 GCF_000696425.1 Galeopterus variegatus | reverse complement strand
GGGAGCGTCACTGCGCTCCCAGCGCCGCACTCTCCCGAGTGCGCCACGCGGTCGGCCCTCAGCTCACTTCTTACCTTACTGGCCTTCTCGGTGCTTAGCTCTCTCTTTCCCGCGTGGTTTCCCATCCTGAACTGATAAGCTCTTCAGAAGCTAGAAGAAAAAGAGAAGATGTTAGCCTTAAAGCTAGTGCTTTTACTTTTCTACATTATTTTTCAATTAGAACAACAATCGTCTGAGATTATGTGATGGTCGTTTTTGAGAAGAGAAAACCAAAGCCATTAAAACTCAAGAGGCACATCCCCAGTTGTCTTGTTAGCAAAGGCCATTGTCTTCTGATCTCAATTAAAGAACTAAAAAATAGAATAGCCACCAACATCCATTCTGTTCAGTAACAAACACACAAGCTTGATTCCTCATCTACAAAAGATGTCAACCCATCTCAGGAAGTCTTGTAGATTATTTATACAGAAATACATATGTACAGAGAGATTATGCCTCACATTTAGATGTGATGTCATAAGATGAGTTGAGATGTCAGAAAAGTGCTCAACACTCTTCTAAAAATAAAAGGTAATAAGTAGACATTCATGCTTACTGCTGTAAAGAATCTGTGTAACCAAAGAAACAGCAAAATCAGACCACGGTCTGCTTATCAGACAAGTATCCAAAGAATCTGCAGAATTTGTAGGGAAGATAAAGTTGGATTTTAAAAAAAAGCATGGGCTCCTCATTTTTTTCCTAACCCAAACCTTAGCAGCAAATTCATACTTTTTTTTTTAAACACACAGAACTGCAGAATTTAGCCAAACCCATTCCAAACAAATTGCTCTTCCAATCCTTCCTGCTGGTCCTGCACTGACCACGAGGACTCCATCAGCTGAGGGCCCATTGAACTATCAGCTACCTGGGCACAGGTGACCCAAGTCTTTAAGGACAACTATAAAATGGAGTTTTCCGTGTGTGTGTGTATGTGTTTTAAAATGTGAGTATTCACTCCCTTTCTGAACCCAGGAACAACTTTACTTGAAAGATAACAAAATGAATCACCTTCTAAGAATGGGGAAGGGGAATTTCCAAAATATTACATATGCCTGAGTATAAGGCAAAATTTTGTTCCCCAAAAGACAGTCTTTAGAAAAGAGAGAATTGCCTAGCACCTGAATTTTTCCATCTCCCATGTTACCGGGAGCATTTTGGTGACTAATGAAGGACGAGATGAGGATGCTCTTCTCTGGTCATCCCACAGATCGTGGAAGGATTAGTGAGAAGAGACACAGTAACCCCTGCAGGACAGTGGCCACTCCTGGGAGCCTGACCTCCCGTGTGTGTGTGTGTGTGTGTGTGTGTGTGTGTGTGTGTGTATAGACCAAGAACAGCCAACTATAGAAGTAAAAACCTCACCTACCTTCACATTATGTGAGTGGAAAAATGCCACATGAGATAATAGCTCCAGTAAGAGACCGAGGCAGAGAGATTTAAAAGTGCTGTCCTTCAAGCAACCTAGATCCAAGTGCTGATAATCTTTGCTAAATCAAGGATATGGTCCTAGTGATAAGAACACTATCAACTTTGACGAATCAGGTGAATTCCTCATGTTTCATGACATGAGAGTGAAAAAAATCAGTATTTTGATATGAATGATTTTAAAAATGTAAAGCTACCTTTGCAGATAATTTTAGGATCCAATGGAATTCTAATGTTTCCAATGTTTACCTAAAAAGAAACTGAGACCAAATACCCAGGATTTATTGAGCCAAAATGACAATTCTAACCAGGAAGACACACGGTCAGGTCACCCTGAGAAATGCATTCTGAAGAGGCCAGCAGAGCTCAGCATTTCATAATTGCAAGAAATGGGAAAGGTCCAAGGAGAACGACAGAGGGACAGCCCACCTCCTAAGTACTATCAGGTTTTCTATTGGTTGTACATGATGTATAGATTTGGTGTTGTTACTAGGTTACATAAGGGTTATAAGAAACATTCTAGGTTATTTTAGTGAAGGACATGGAGTTTGAGACAATGACCAGGAGGGACAAGCACGTAGAGAGGGTGGAAGGTAATAGGAGCTCTTTGTGCCTGGGAGGGGAAAAATGCTCCCTAAGGTCCAAGTTGTCAACTTTAAAAGAAGTTAACTATTTATGCCTGTGTTTAGTTTTGAATGCAACAGTTTTTATTCCTCAAACAGAAAGGCAGATCCACAGATGTTGGATGCATTGTTATTCTGCATACTGTATGCACGATTGCAGGCTCTTATCGTTTAGTTAAAGCAGCCCCACATGGAATTAAAGAGACCCCCAGTGTGGCTTTCTGTGCCATACTGTCTGCTTCTAAGTAAAACTGTCTATGATAACTTTTTCCAGGACAGGTGAACATGACTACGGACTCATTCCAGATCTCCCAAGGCATCATAACTTAGCTGACATGGTCAGAACAGAACCCATCTATTTAAATTGGACAATCAAAAAAAAAAAAAAAAAGGGCAGGCCCAGTGGCGCACTGCTACAGTGTGCCGCTTGGGAGTGCGGCGGCGCTCCCGCCGAGGGTTCGGATCCCACATACAGACCGGTTCCCGCTCACCAGGCCCAGTGGCGCACTGCTACAGTGTGCCGCTTGGGAGTGCGGCGGCGCTCCCGCCGAGGGTTCGGATCCCACATACAGACCGGTTCCCGCTCACCAGGCCCAGTGGCGCACTGCTACAGTGTGCCGCTTGGGAGTGCGGCGGCGCTCCCGCCGAGGGTTCGGATCCCACATACAGACCGGTTCCCGCTCACTGGCTGAGCGAGATGCAGGCGCGACACCGAGGGTTGCGATCCCGTTGCCGGTCCGGTCCGCTACGGGCGTGACACTGAGGGTTGCGATCCATTGCCGGACACGAAAAAAGACAAAAAGGAAAAAAAAAAAAAAAAAAAAAAAAAAAGAAAACCTTTATGGGGCCATCTCCTCATGGAAAAATATAATGGAGGTTTGGGTGCATGTGGTGCATACGGTGCTTTACTTGATAAGAATAGGTAAAAAGAGGGAGAGAATTAGTTTTTGTCCTCTGGGGGCCCAAACATGAGTGGGCGTGTTCTTTGTGAGACACTGAGCTAAATGCTGGAAATACAGGTGCTGTCATTCTGAGTCTGTCCTCTCTTTAATTCCATGAGGGACTGCTTTAAGTAAATAATGAGAACGTGCAATCATGCATACAGTATGCAGAATAACAACACATCAAACGTCTGTGGATCTTCCTTTCTGTTTAAGAAATAAGAACTGATGCATTCAAAACTAAACACAAGCATAAACAGCTAACTTCTTTTAGTTAAAGTTGAGAACTTGGACCTTCGGGAGCATTTTGGCCATCCCAGGCACAAAGAGCTCCTGTTACCTTCCACGCTCTCCACGTGGTGCCCATCCTGCCTGGGCGTTGTCTCAAACTCCACGTCACTTCCTCCATGGCCAGCTGCCTTCCTTCTGCCTTTCCCTTACCCTCCCCCCTCTGTTCCCTGGGCTAGTATTAGGCAAATCCAAGTGTAATGTTCCCTCCTTCCAGAAAACAAATCTCTAAGGATTTGTCCCAAATAAGAATTGTGTGGACGAAGGGCCCTTGAAGCACAGCTGGCATCTAACCACAGATGCTTCGTAAAGCTTCTGATCAAACCTTTATCATGCTTCCTAGCAAAGCTCGAGTTACACTTGGAATGATTGATTTTAACCAATGTTTAGAAAACTCAAGATTATTGGATGCAGAATCAATTGAAATAACAAAAGTCCAGATCAGACTTTAGAAGAAACCTAGTTTTTTGACTAGATATTTAGACAAACCTGGTTAGATTTGACCAGCTTTTTAGACTAATAGAAAGAAAATTTATTTACATGTATCATTTAGGGTTGGTGAATTCTAGCCTTAAATGCAAAACTTATGCTGGCAGGAAAAGAAAAATAAGAGAAACAAAATGACAATTCGAGGGCTGACAGCCTTCTGAGATGAGGACCCTTCATCCATGGGGAATGTCCCCTAACATCAGTACTTGAGATATATCACTTAGTGCTATGGTGAGGACCATAGAGTGTACACGCCACTCATTTTCTGGCTTGTAATCAGGAATGAGTGGCAGCTTGCTTTGTTAATTCTAACCCTCAGCACTGTCTGTCTTTTAGAGATTGGAGGGCTGAGTTGCAGAAGGATGAAGATCTTACTTTAACTGGGACCGAGAACTCAGCACCAGCAGCTGGTTTCTGTAACTTGTTAAAGGACCCATCTGCAGAGGAAAAGAGCTGCATGCTTGGAGGTCATCTTTCTTTTACTTCATTTCTGCAATTAATCACATTGAGGGAGCAAGAGGAAAATTTGGTAAATGTGTGGAATGTGGCAGAGAAGCCAGGCTGACTCTGAAGCTTCTCGTAAAATAATAGGAAAGGAAAAGAGGGGGAGGAGAGTACAGAGCAAAGCTGATTATGATCAACTCTAGATCAGATTCTAGCCAAGGGAACTACTGAAGGTGCTGATCATGTTTAGGTGATTATTGATCAGCACTTTGGGTTAGCTAGAAGGCTCAAATTAGGCATATACAGTAAATGTTAGTGAACCAGATTTCATGGGAAGCAATCCTATCCTGTCTGGCTTTCATTTTTAGTAAGATGCTCCTCAAGCAGCATTACCTGGGTGGAGCTCTAGGAGGAATCAGCTTAGATAAGAGGCACTAGCCTATCAGTGCAGGTGAATGGTGAAGCAGAAGGCTTGGGGCGGGAGGAAGAACACACCTTGCTCCTGAGAATTTTACCCGATTGCATTCCACAGGTGGTTCTGACTTTTTGGAGTGCAAATAGGGCAGATGGGACCTAGGTCTCATCCAGGTTCCAGCTAGATGACCTTGGGAGCCTCAGTTTCCTAGAAAGCAGTAGTAATAAAATCTCCTCCCTGCTCCGGGGCTGGTTAGGGATAGGGTTAGGGTGTGCTGAAGAGGCTGTTTGGTTCCTGCTTTTCTCTTTCCTGGCACCCAGGTCTGGCATTACAGGGTGGGTGGTGAGCAGCTGAAGAAATGCCGTCTAGCTGTCTACAACCACACACACGTTCCAGAGACCTCTGTGTGGCTCCCCACATGTGTGCACATCAACTCTTAAACTGTTGAGGTCGAGGGAAGGGATAGGGTTAAAAACACCAGCTGCCTTGGGAAGTCCAGAAGTTACATCACACAACTAGCCGGTAACAGGTCACAGACAACTCAGTACAGTAAGAAACACAACTTCTGCTGGTTCAAGACGACACGAAGTGTCCCAGATGGGGGAGAGGTGAGAGAAAAGATTAAAAAATGAATAGACAAGAGACAGCCATCCCCCAAACTTCAGAGAAGCCTTCAGACATTGAAATGCTAAACGGACTGTTTCTGAATAACTTTGAGTGTAATTTTACAGGCAGTGGGACTATTGTGAAATACCCTGTTTAAATAAATTTATCATGAGATAGAGAAGACTTCAGTTCAAGTCTTCCGAGAAAGCTGGCTGGACAGATGTGGTCACCCCCAACACCTCCCCCTTGGGCCTTGCCCATGCCCCCTGGCTTTTCTGGGCTTATAGGTAGGCCAGTGGCGAGTGAGAGGATGGTGACAGCGCACGCCCGGAGCCCCCATGGCCAGAGCAACGCTGTGCCGGCAGACTTCGGACTCGCTTGCTTGGACATAGCACAGACTTGCTTCTCTGTCTGCAGCGCGAATACCCCTCGCAGGGTTTATGCTTTACTCATTCTACTTTTAATTATGGGTTGGTAGAAAGAAAAATATGTAGGGCCGGCCCGGTGGTGCACTGGAGAGTGCGCCGCTTGGGAGTGTGGTGGTGCTCCCGCCAAGGGTTCGGATCCCATGTGGAGGCCGGTTGCCGCTCACTGGCTGAGCGTGGTGCGGGCGCAACACCGAGGGCTGCAATCCCGTTGCCGGTCCCCGGTACGGGCGCGACACCGAGGGCTGCAATCCCGTTGCCGGTCAGTAAAAAAGACAAAAAGGAAAAAAAAAAAAAAGAAAGAAAAATATGTACAAGTTTCTGCTCCTAACATTGCACATTTTTAAAAAGATGTCTTGCTTCATCCTGAATGTCACTTTCCCACGGGGTGGGGGCCGCGTTTCCCAGCGTCCCTCCCTGCCACATGTGGCCACACCCTGTGGTGGCCTTTTCTCGTTCGCCGAGCATGCACTTGTTCTAGGACCACTTCACTAAGCACCAGGGAAAGTAAAGATACATTGTTGTTTTCTGTATTTGTAAACAAAACATGTATACTTAAACAGGCACATGATGATCTATTACAGAACATATAAGTTATGATTAAGTTTTAAGAGTCTACAGAGTAGAATCCACTTATAGTCACTCCTAGGAAGGAGAATTAACGTGTTATCCTTATGATAGCAGAATCTAAAAATCCCACCATGGTGCTATCTTTTTCTGTTTTCTCTGCTTTTTTAAAATCCTTAAAGCAATGTTTTCAGTATTCCACATGCTTTGCCATTAACCACTTGGAGTCTTTGCTCCTTTCCAGACTGTAAAGGTAAACTGACTTCACTGTTGTCATGGCTACAGAAATTCCTGTTTCTGGACCTCCTCACTGGGTCTCTGATTCTTGGCATCTTGTCACTAGAGTCTAGCCATGTCTAGCATAGAGGAAGTGCTCAATAAACGTACACAGAAAGGTGTGGGTCCCTCACATCAAATATGTCACCCAATGTCTACTGAAGAACCAGAAAGCATGTACAAACATGTTTTTGCATTTTGGAGGTAACATAACCATACATTCTAGAAGAATGAAATTAAGGGAAAGATTATTGCGGATTTGCACATATCAGAAAAGCCTTCTTGACCACTGAGCTGTGTGTTGAATATTGAGGGAGATACTGTGTACAATTTAGACGGGTAGAATGTAGACTGGGTTTCCCAGGAATGGGATGACCTGAATACAGGTAGTAACACAGCAGATGGTCATCAGCGTGTTCTTTTGCAGGAATGTTAAGTGCAAGATGGGTGAACCTAGCAGAAAGCTGTGGGCTGCAGACAGCAACCCCTGCAGGAGAGCCCTGGGTCAGTGGGCAGGTCTGCATGGTCTCGGGTGTCGCTGCAACGTTCTGTGGCTGCACCCCAGCAGCCACAGCTCCGCTCCTGAGTTGGCGGGTTGTGCAACTCAGCAAGAGGTGTGGACTCCTCCCATCCTCCCTGTGGAGACAAAGTAGGTCCCCACCCTTGGAAAGAAAAGGGAGATAGCCTAAAGTTAGAAGGGCAGGCCACAGAACTCCGCTTCTTTGACTTTTAAAAGAAAACCCATAGAACAAATTTAAAAGGGCAAAAACCTCATGTATAAAATAAAACAAAAGATATCTGAAAGAAAAAGAAAAAGAGAAACGAAGTATCAGGCTCTATCCTCTCGCTCCCCTTGTCCTGTCTCTCCCTCTCCCGTCCTGCCCTGTTCCTCTCTGCCATCCCCCAGCCTGTCAGCCTGCTTTCTGCAGACAACCATTTTTCCTCGGGTCAAAAACACTCTTATAATACCCTGTGTTCAGAACATAGAAAACAGCTACAACATCACCAAAACCACCCCCAAAAAACCAAACGTGTGCACACAGGACAGGGAGCAGCAGAGCAGCTGGCAGACAGACGACACCGGAGCAGAGCTGCAGACGACTCGTGAGTTCCACGGGGGCACGGGGACCCTCTGGCCACCACGCTTCCCCGTCTCCTCCCTCCTATCCTGTCCCCCCTGCACACCCCCCAGGGGACGGCCACCATCCTTGATCTGAGCTCCTCAATGTGCAAACTGAACGCGAGGGGCACGCCAGTGCTGAGTGCCTCTTTCTGCCTCAGGGACAGGCAGGAGCCACCTTGGAGCCTCCGCAGGAAGGCCAATGCTCAGGTTTCCTTAATGGAAGGACAGCCAGTCCCCGCCCTCCCTCTGTCCCCCTCTGTCCATCCCACAGCACCCGGGAGGCCTGGAGAGATACCCAGGGCAGGAAGGTGCTCTCCATCTCTCTCCGGACAGGCTCTGCGCCTCCCTCCCTCCATCCTGGGGGGCTTCTTGCCCTCACTGTCCAAGCGCAGGTGCCAGGTTGACCCGGGTGGCATGGGCTGGGCAGCCCCATCATCCTAGGCCTTGGCCATTCTGCTTTAGGGTCCTTCCATGGCAGGGAGCTGGAGCCCCGCTCCTTGGGGACCCCACAGGGGCCTTTAAAGTGCTCTTTGGGTGTCAACTGCCCCCTGCTGTACTTCTGGCTCCCAGGGGGGCAGTCGGGGGTGTGAGAGGGGAGGACAGGGTCCTCGCACCCTCCTGCTCGGGGCTGCTCTCTCCCCTGCCGAGATCTCACACATTCCCCTGGGAGAGAAGGCAGTGGCTGTGGCCGCAGTGGCTGTGGCCATCATGGCACGTGGCCTGGCCTGGATACCAGGAGGCTGCAGGTTTCCTTTCATCTCTCCCCCAAATAGCCCTGTGCTGGACTCCTGGGTCCCAGGGTGGGGTCCCGTGACGGCCTCCCATGCCTGACCATCCTTCATCTCCTGTCCAGCTGCCCCTGAACATGAAACAAGGCCTGTGGTGTCCCCAGCACTGTCCCACCACCAGCGCCTCTGTCCTGCCCTCCCACCACATCCAGCCTCCTCTGCCCTCTCCACCTCCCCCGCCAGCCGCGTGGCACCATCAGTCTCTCCTGGACACGCTCTCCTCTCAAGACTCTCCCCGCACCCCGTCCTCCTTCGGAACCTTCACTTGGCAAAGTCTGCCCCGACTGGACCCACCACCCACCTCCCCGGCTCTGCAGCGTCACCACCGAGTCACTAACTCGCCTTGGTTCTGACTCAGTCTCAGGTGGACCTTGGTGTGACCCTGCTATGTCCCATTAGGGTGATTAAAAGGAGCCCCCACTCCCCGCGGCCCCAGCCCAAGCAGTGGTGTGCTCATGTCATCTCCAATAACAGTCACCATCTGCGGCATACAGTTCTGTCACTTAGATGACCACTGCCTTTTATTCTATTTTAGAAGCAACTGGAAACACAATATAACAAGGGTGACAGTTTTAGAAAGCCTTTCTATCTGACTTTCCCCAACATGCATTGTGTAAAATATTTATCAGCCACTCAATCTTTGCCCCAAGCCAAATGCTCTTTGTCTTCTTTGCATTTAGAGTCTAAAACAGCAGAAGATCCCTCACTGGCATTAAACCCAGAGTAAATCTCTGCTGCTGGTGGGGGCAGGGTGGGGAGAGTTCGGGAGTACGTGGGGGCAGCACATCACTGGCTGTGGAGGCCCCGGAGCCCCTCCCAGGATTTTAGTCCAAGTCCTAACCCCCAGCACCTGTGAATGCAACTTATTTGGAAATAGGGTCTTTGTAGGGGTCATGAAATCAAGATGAGGTCATACTGGATTAGGGTGGCCCTAAATCCAATGACTGATATCCTTATAAGAGAAAGGAGAGGAAAATTTGGACACAGACACATAGGGAGAAACACATGACAACAAAGGCAGAGAGGTTGGAGGGATTGTGGCCCCAAGTCCAGGGATGCCAAGGGTTGCCGGCAGCCACCAGACTCTGGAAGAGAAGGATCCTGCTTAGAGCCTCCAGAAGGAACCAGCTCTGCCAGCACCTTGATTTGCTCTTCTGACCTCCAGATCTGTGAGAGGGCACATTTCGGTTGTTTAAGCCAGCCATCTCTGATGCTAGGAAAGTTGCAGATAGGTGGGAACCTACAAGATGAGTGGGAGGTGTAGGTGAGGGGCTGTGGAGGGAGTTCTTTGGAGGGAGAGTGTGACCCAGGCAAGGCGGGACTTGTGCAAAGGCCTCGAGGCAAGGAGACCACGAGTGGAGTCTGGGTGTGACATGGGAGTGACTGGATACTACTGAATCCACTAAAGAGCAGGACCCTCCTAGTGGCACGAGTGGAGTCTCAGATGAGATGACTTATACCGTAGGAGACCCATGATGCCCTTCATCTGTTTTTGGATGATGATTCAATTCTACTGTGATGAGAAAGCTCTCCAGAGTGCTGGGCTTCCCCAGACTAAGAATGACCCAAAAGCTAGTAATTCTCCAAGAACACGGTTAAAACTTGTATTAGTCAGGTTTGTCCAGAGAGACACAAGCAATAGGATATGTATGTAAAATATGAGAGGGGATTTATTAGGGGAATCAGCTCACAGGATTGTGAAGGCTGTAGTCCCACGGTGGGCTGTCTGTAAACTGGATGCCAGTAGCGTGGCTCAGTCTAAGTCCATAAGCCTCAAGGAAGCCAACGGTGCCGTTGGTATAAGATCTGGAACCCCAAAGCTAAAGAGCCTGAAGTTCTGACACCCACACACTGGAAGGCAGAGTGTATCTAGCTCCAGCAGACAGAGAGATGCACCTTTTCCTCCGTTTTTTTCCTCTGGTCCCCCAGTGGATTGGACAGTGCCCGCCCATACTGAGGGCGGGTCTATCCCATTGAATTCATGCAGGCCCACATGCTAATCTCTCCAGGAAACACATCATAGACACACCTGAAAAGAATGCTTTACCAGGTTTCAAGGTATTCCTTAATCTAATCAAGTTGACACCTAAAATTAGCCACCAAAGCTCATCTAAGACATCTGCATCCATCCTCAAGCTTCTCCGAGACAATGCAGAGGGACCCAGCACGCCAACAACCTCAGGATCCGGCACTGGACTGGGTGTTCGATGGAACTAAATAGAAAATGTTCCAAAAACCCCCTCCAGATTCATTTATGTAAGAAGTGCCAGAGAAGAATAGTAGCTTCTAGATTTTCTGGGATGGGGCTTTTTGCTTTGGAGTCTCAGATCATATCATTTATAAGCTGGTTATCACATTCCTTTTTTTTCTTTCAGGCTTAACAGATTTCAGTAGATTTACATCACAGAAGAACACTGCCTTTAAGTTATCAAAAGCCATTTTAAAAGAAAATTATGGAATAGCAGAAAAGTGGAGTTTACTGGAAATCTGACTATGGTCCCTTGAATTTACCACTCACAGCACCAGCTGCTCTGTAGATAAAGCTGTTCTCAATAAAGCAGCAAATGACTTGTTCTGGAATTCCCATAAACATCACCTGTTTAAATGACAACAGAGCATTTTCTTTAAGGAAAGAAAAAAGCAGATCACACAGCAGTTCATTCGTGCTGAAGTTAGATTGACTTTGAAATTTCTCGTTAGTATAGCCACAAGTCCATGACCAGGTGAGATAATCAAATTTGCAGCTATATGGAGCGAGGTGAGATTCTCTGTGTGGAAATAGCAAGGTCACAGGAAGTTGCCCTTGCTCTGTCATCCTGACAAGCCAGGCCAGCACTGTCACTCCAGCACTGTCCTCCTGACCTTGTGGGGAGGGCGGATTCACTGAGGCTCCTGTGGGCACACCCTCCCTCTGTGGCTGGTGAGATCGCTGGCAGCTTTGCAGTCACGTTGGTCTTAGTCATAAGGAATGAACATTGGGTCCTGCTGGCTTCTGTGAGGCTCGTCACAAGTTGGCCCTGCACAGTTGCCCAACCCAGGGGCCCTACAGTTGGGAGGCGTCAAGGCGGCAGGTTCAGAGAGGAAGTAGCTCAACCGTGGGTAACAGGCGTGCCTGGGGAGAGCGCCTTCTTGTCCAGGCTCTCCCTGGCTTGCCCTGAAGAGTTTGGCCCATGTTCCTTCTTATCTGTAAATGTCACTTTCTGATGTTGTTGTGGAAACCACTAGTTAATATCTTGCAAGTTTTGGGGATGCAAACCATTGAGTCAGAGGCATATTAAGCCCCAGTGTGGGCTTTTCCCTCCTTATCTTCAATGGCATCTCCCTAAGATATCAGCTGTGGCGGAGCCATGCCTCTGCTATCCCCACAGTTCCCATGTGCTGCATGGCCCAGGGCACTGGCGCTGGTGATCGGAGGAGCCACGCACACTCGGGCACTGCTCACAGCCAGAGCCAGCGAAGCAGGACAGAACAACGCTTGTTCAACTTGGCTTATTTTAATTCACCTCCAGAGCAACTTATAAACCCAGATATCAGGCACGATAGTTTTTGATGGTCTGTGTGTAGGGTCAATGCTCAGACCATATGTTTACAGGTGGTCTGGGCCCCAAAGAGCTACAGTATGACTGGAATAAACCTAATCTTTCTGAAAACAAAGAGGACACTGAATCCTGGACTTGTTGATCTACAATCTCCAGATTCTAACCAGGGAAAAGAAGGCCACGCTGTGGTCACCAACTCCACTTTGGTTCCATAGGAGACCTGGCTCAGAGCCGATCTTCTAATCTATGCCATGTCTTTACATGGGCACACAATATTTTACTGGGTGACTTCCTTCAAGAATCTTCTGGAACTTTCCAGAGCCTTCCAGAATCTAATCAAGGAGAATGCTATGGGTGGTTACCAATCCCACCATGGTCTGGTAGAGGACATGACTCAGAGCTGATTCTCTAATGGGTCCCACATTTTCACATGGATGGGCAACATTTTACTGGGCAAGTCCTTAACTACACAGGACACAATAGAAAGATAAAGGATGCTGGTAAATGTTGACCTAAAAACAAACTGAGGCCAAATACAGATAGCCAGGATTTACTGAGCCAATATGACGATTGCAACCAGGAAGACGTACAGTCAGGTCACCCTGAGAAATACTTTCTTATGTGGGAGCACAGAGCTCAGGATTTTGTGATCACAAAAAGGAGGATGTGTCAAAGGAGAGAGATAGCCCCATCTGAATTACTTCATCATGTTTTCTATTGGTGGAACGTGATGTATAGATTTGGAATTGTACTAGGTTACACGAGTGTTACAAGAAGCATTCTAGGTTATTTTATGGCTTTCTGATGCCATTAAGTCTGCTTCTAAGTAAAAATGGTCTTATGACAACATTTTCCAGAACAAGTGGACGTGACTACAGACTTATCCCATATCTTCCAAGGTACTGTAATTTAGCTGACATGGTCACAACAGTTTTTTGATCATCACAAATGACAATTATATTTAAAGAAAGGGGAGGGAGACACATCACTAGACAGCACGATACAATGAAAAGAACTCTGGATTTGGATTCAGGAAACCCTGCAGAGTGGCCAGCACTGACAGAGTGAAAGCTTTAGAAGTATATCTTCTTAGTTCTCTCCACCTCTAAGGAGGTAGGTGCTATTATCATGTTCCCCAATTTATAGGTGTTGAAACCCAGGAGTTTAGAAAGACTGAGTAACACAGGTCCACACAGCAGGTGGGGCAGGGCCACCCAGGAGCACTGCCTGGTCTGCATGGAGCTGCCCCCGAGCTTCTGCCCAAGGCGCAGCTTCTGGGTTTCAGTTCAAGTGCAGCCATGACCTGACCTGATGGCCTGGTCTTATGCAAAGAGGGTTTCTTGATGCTAAGTCTTGGATTTATTAAGAAAAAGAGCTCCACGGAAAGGACAGAAGACACTTCCTCTTTCATTTCACACCTTTTAACGTATGCTCTGATGACTCAAAATGTATTAACAACTTCAACCTTATTAACAACCTTCATACCTTATTTACTTCAACATGAAACTATCACAGAATAACAATAAATAATGAAGCATTCTAGGGATACGTCATTAAATTAAGTATCTCTTAAAACTCTGTTATTGAAAAACTGGCATTTAAGTGAATAATTCAATAAGAAATACTTAGAGTAAACAGCATATACTATGAACCTAACACTGCTGATCACCTTGCATTTTGAGCTTGAACTTTTTAAGTGTTTTTTGCATGCCATTTAATTTCTAAATGATATCTTTGGGCCTAAAAAGATCAATATCCGTTTAAAAGGCAATGATTTATTACCATTAACTTGAGGCCTTATGATTTTATTACTTCATCAAAAACAAGATTATCCAGGAATGCCTTTTATAGAATATGAAAAATGTGGTTTGCAAAATGCAAACATCTCGGCAGAGTATATTCATAATTTTGTGGCTTGCCTGATAAGTTGTGTCTACACTAAAATTTTAATAAAGCGTCTTCCTCATTTATACTTCTCTAGAATAACATGGATAAATAATTGTGGATAAATAATTTCTTTTTTGACCCCAATCATAGAATAGCAAGAGTGATTTGAAATGAAAAGAAAATGGGTCTGGAGCAGGAAGCCTCAATTCTAGTCCTGTCTCTGTCATTCAGCACATGGCCTTGGATGGGCCACTAAGTCCCTCCAAGCCTTCTCAGGAGAGAGAGCTGGGTCCGGGTGACTCCATGGGCAGTTGTGTGTGATGGCACTTGGCGATGTCCACAGGATGGGAATGGACTGACTGCATGTGTCCTGCAGCACTGAGCACTTTCACACACCAAGCACCTCCGGAGAGGGCTTAAGCAAAGCTGTCCACATGTGTCAGCTGTTGGCAGCTGGATTCTGAAGCTAGAGGCCAAGTCCAAGATGAGACAGGAGGGAAAACTCATTATTTGAGTGTCTACTAGGTGTTCAGTGCCGGAGATAGCAGACAGAGATAGAGCAGAGAGCTGGGTTCAAATGCACACACACACCATACACACTACACACTCATACTACACATGCACACATATAGAAGCCACTCCAAGTATATTCTGAGAGCAGAAGAACGCTGGCCAGGTGATGTGTAAGTCAGACAAGCCTGGAGGGGCCAGTGGCTACGAGGACAAGCAGGGGTGGAGGAATAGTGAGCCCTGCAACCTACCTGCCCCCTTCCCCCCCACCAGAGCTCAGGAGCCAGGAGGGCTAGGCCTATCTAGGGGCAACCTTCCTCCCTGAAAACTGATGCCTTCACTCAGGAGGAACAAAGGGCACCTCAAAAAGGAAGTGTGCTCAGCAGCACCCTCCTGTTCACGGAATCGAATTGGGGCTTGGCACACAGTTGAGGTGAGGGCATGAAGGGGGCAGACAATCGTGGTTATCTTCGCTGCAGACAAAGCCACCTCCCCTCAGCACCGGGCTGAGAATGTCAAACACAAGACCCCAGTGGGCAGAGCGCAGCACACGCGGCGGGAGTGAGACCCAAGCCGGAGCAACAGACAGGACACGCAGCGGGAGCTCCCAGATGCACGGCTGTGCCGACAGGTGACCATCGTCAAGGGCAAATGCAGACCCCCAAACGGGGCAGCGAGGCGATCCAGTGCACACAGAGACTGAGACTCTGCCCTTCAGAAGACAGGGAGGGCTGGTGATGACATAGGAACACACCTGTGCCCAGCACAATAATCGCAAATCACAAAATGTTTTAGTTAACATATGTGAAACAATTCACTAAGAGCTTTGGGGGTGGGTTCTTCTATGAATCAATTACTTTTTTTCAAAATCCTAATGTGGAGAATACACTCTGCTATGAGCTTCGTCCCAATATTGTCAGAATAGAAACATCTCAATCCAGGCCACTCCACAGGCTACCTGCTGACAGACTTCACACACGGGGAGGCCTAGGCAGGCGCTGGCTGTGCCGTGGGAGAATGCCAGGCCTGCAGGAGACACATGGTGAAGACCTCAGTGTGGGGTTTCTCCTCCTTTCTTTTATGCAGCCCCGTGGGCACCCATGCATGTCTGAGCTTTGCCTCTTTGAGGAATGAACGGAGACTCTGGCTCTACTCCTATCACTATTTTTCATATTCGAATTTCTCTAGTCTCCAAATTATACTACAAAATGTATGTGGTCATGAAACCCATCACATCAGCAATGCACGGACACCTCCTAGGAAGGCTAATCTAAGACAAGGATGGTAAGATACTGAGTTTTGGACAACCAGAGTGATTACCCTTCAGAGCTGGGACCTGACCATAGCCATTATTCTAATTAAGCATTGCTCAATTGAAGGAGATTGGAATAAATTTCCGTGGGTGGAATCCAGGGTAGATTTTTCAAATTCCTCTTTTACACATATTGTGAAAACAAATGAAGTTGAACCTAGGACTCAGTGAGATGGTCGTATCACATAAAGCCACACAAAAATACCGCCTGGGACCTCTTCCATCTCAGGAGCAAATGTAGTTTTTCTGTTTTGTTTTGAAATGGTGTGGAATTTTGTTCAGTTTTCAATCTTCCCTTACATTAAAATTTACCTTAAGTTTCTTTAGCACAACTTTATTTTGGTATTGTTAATATATATACATATATATACGCACACATGTTTAATTAATTTATTTAACATTAGGACTATTACCTACCGAGTCTTTAAATATGGCGTTTCACATGCACTTAAACACGCATTTTCAGCAAGGTTGTTTGCTAGGTCTGTACATGTCTATGTCCTACCTTCCCTTCCTATGACAATTGCCAACCACCAGTCTGAAATGAATAAGGTTAGCTTTTAATATCTGGTTTAAATCCCTCTCTCTTCATATTGAAAATAAACAAACAAACAAACAAACCCTTCTCTCTTCAAAAATGAGTCTTGACATATGAAAATAATGATGGAATAAAAGAATCCTCATCTCCCTTTCAAACCGTAACAGCTTTCATACAGCAATATAAAATGATATATTGGACCTATATATGCATTAACCTATTTCTCAAATATAATTTATCCTCTTTATATTTCCAGGAAGACAACTGCATCTGGTGTCTACACTATGTAAATTTCAGTCTCAAGCTATCCCACAGTTATTACATTTCCAGACATCTGAAAGAACCAGAATTAAAAACACCCAAAACACACTGCCTCCAACCCCCCACACTCTCACATAAGAGAAACCTAGCTCCTAAAATATGTGAGAATCATTTTTGTTTATTTTATAAAATTGCTGATTTCATTTATCTGTTTTTTTAAGGCAACACTTTAAGCTGAGTAAATCATGTCCCAATTCGCTCACTGCCTTCTGATTGGCAGCGAATAGATTCAGACACAGACACATGACTTCTGTAAAGTTCAGGCTCATGCTCTGTATCAATTGGGGGATGGTGATTAGAATTAGCAGAATCCACCTATCTGTTATACAACAAATATGAGGACTATGAACTATGTAGATATTAGGGTGAATAAAACATTTTAACACTTTTCCAGAATGTAAGAACATAATAGAATATTTAAGCCCCTTATAAACACAATGCCACCAAAACTGGAGAAGAGCCATCACATGCAAAAGCTGTGCAGGGAAGGAGACTTCCTAGAACAACCTAGAAGCAGGGGGAGGAGGCTCCTGCAGGAGAGAACAGTCTCCTCCAACCACACACGAGGCCTGAAAGTGTCCAGACAGAAGCCCAGGGAGCTGCTATTAGGAGAGCAGAGGCCAAAAGACCTGGAAAGTGAACTGGGGTACAGAAGAGAATAACACTTTACAGTACATTACTGATTCAAAATAGCTACTGATTCTCTTTTCTTTTACCAGGCGCCATCCCGTTCTTCAGAAATTCTGCAGCATTTTGTCCATACACATTGCAGGGCACTGACAAATATTTTGCCTTGGAAAACCCATACATGCACTTTTAAGTTCCCTAATAAAACTACAAGTACTCTAAGGGCAAGAGCTACATCTATTTTCTCTCCATGTACCCTGAAATGCAGAGCATAGTATTTTGCGCAAAGTAGACAGTCGATTTTTTAAAGTAATTATGCATTTCCTCTGTGTGGGAAGCCTGCAACGGAGCCCTACAATTTTTGCTTTGACAGTAAGTGCAGCACACATGTTAGTTTCCACTCTACAGGAAACCAGATGAAGAATACCAGCATCCATAACTATTTCTTATCATATACAGTAGCACTCACAGGCAGGAAATAAAATGTTATTCTCTGAATGTTGAGAAAGTATCAAAAGCTAATGATACAAATAAACATATTGTCAACATAAAACTTTACCATCAATGAGTCATTCTTTCCAACATAAATCCAGATTATCAGTGACAGATAAAGAATTTCCTGCTTGTGTTAAAACATGTGTGTGAGCACTTGTACCTAGACACACCTGGGCTCTCGCTGTCTCCTTTCTTTACTTAGAGCAGTGGTCCCAAGTTTACTGGGGTGCCCATTAAAATATATATTCCGGGGCCTGATCTCCAAGATCGTGATGTGGTATGTCAGAGACGGGCCTAGGATTCTGCATTTAATAATTCAGGAAAATACATGCAGGTGGTTGCAGACCACCCAATGAGAAACCCAGGAGCCAGTTTGTCCACTCTCTGGTGAGAAGATGGGGGAGCTAGGGCTGGGTGACTATGGCAAATACTGTGCTTGGGAGTCGGTTACCAAGCCAATTCTGTTGCCTGGAAGGAATCTAACCTGATCCAGGTAGGTTCTATTTTGTTTTGTGTGTGCACTGACCTCTTGCAGCTTTAGGTTTCCTGTTCAGACTCCAGGCGAAAACCAGATCTGAGTGGGAGTCTTTCTCTCTCTGTTTAGCTGCTGGTCAACCTGGATGTGGCCCAGCGAACCTACACAATGTCTGTTGGGGGAGCTGTCCTGGGCTTCCACCCCTTACCAGCTCTGGGCTTTGTGCTCCTGCCCGCAGGGCAGTGTGGCCAGACAGTCCTACCTGGAAGGGTGGGCAGGGTGCCCAGGATGCAGGGCTCTCTGGGAAGGTCCTTGTCACCTGACACTCCAAAGGCAGGGCCATGACACCTGCAGTGCTGCTACCAGGTGGTGATCAAGGTCATCCAGGAGCCTTGGGGCCACTGGGGCCAACACTCACAATTCCTCTGCAAATAATGGTAGGTTCACCACTGTCTCTTGACAAAAATCAAACCCTAGCATACTTCTGCCCCTCTTCTAGTGGAACAAGGTAACATTTATTTAACTGCAATATAGAGGAGTCATTCTCTGAAATATAAATATCAGGAAACTTCATTAAAGTGAGGCCTTCAGCCCCAGTGATGCCAAGTGTCCCTGTGCAAGGTCACTGTCACTATGCATGGTCTGCACAGTGTCTCCCTCCTGTACTGCTGTCCAGCCTGGAAGCCACATGGTCGTGGGGACTGAGCTAACCCTGGGGGCCCCTAGAGCTCAAGCCTTTATCACTTGCAGACCTGAAGCCACCATTTAACCCCCGTCCTCAGCTCTGTCATCACCGAAGCCCCTCCTGGCACCTGGTGTGCAATGGCACTTACTGATGTGCAACGAGTGTCAGCCCAAGTAGTTACAATGGCCAGATGGTGAGGACCAAACGCTGACCACTGGCGAAAATAAAACCTCACATAAGAAAATATTAAGTTCAACTCTACTTTCAAAAGAATAGTCAACACCAGTGATTATTTTCTTTTTTTTTTTTTTTTCCTTTTTGTCTTTTTTCGTGTCCGGCAACGGATCGCAACCCTCAGTGTCGCGCCCGTACCGGACCGGGACCGGCAACGGGATCGCAACCCTCGGTGTCGCGCCCGCACCTCGCTCAGCCAGTGAGCGGGAACCGGTCTGTATGTGGGATCCGAACCCTCGGCAGGAGCGCCACCGCGCTCCCAAGCGGAGCACTGTAGCAGTGCGCCACCGGGCCGGCCCACCAGTGATTATTTTCTAGACAGCCTTACAATTGGGGAGACAAAAGCCAAATCCAAGCCTTAATTACTGCCTAAGTCAGCATTGACATACTATCAAAACCTTTTCACTAAAGAAACTTACTGAATGTCTGCTTCAACAATTTTTGCATTTTAAAATGTACAATTCATACCAAGAAGAAGCATGACTCCTCAAGATAAAACAGCCAAAAGGCCCCACGTAGCCACTGATTTCCTGTAAAATAGCTGTGGCTCAGGCCTCAGAGGAGCCCCCTGGAGCTCCAGCAGGTGCGGGCCCTGGGTCACCACAGCCAGCCTCGGACACCTTCTCAATATCAGTCACGCTTTTGATGTGGTCTGTACTATTGCCACAAAAGAAATGCTCGTACTTTCATGCACTTCAACATTTGAATCTGAAGTCTTCATATCTGTTCCTTTCTTTGAAAAACAGGCTTTTTTTCTTTGCTTTTTTTTTTTTTTTCAAAAAACCATTTTTTTTCTTTCATTGATCTTTCTCCATGTTTTCCTGTTTTCAATTTCATTGATTTCTGCTCTTATCTTTGTGTCCTTCCTTCTACTTTCTTTGGATATATTTAGAGCTTAGGTGATTGATTTGAGACTTTCCCTGTCTTCTAATGTAAGAGCATGTAGCACTGTAAATTTCTCACTAAGTAGCACTTTAGCTATGCCCACATATTTTGATGAGTAAAGGTTTTGATACTAAAAAAAACTGAGAGAAACGGACTAATTCCCCTTGAGTAGGATTAAGCTGTGAGGGGTTGGGCAGAGAGTGGGGAAGGATCGGAGGGTCTGTGTCCCCCGCCCTCAGCCCCTGAGAAACCCCCCCCACACCAGCCTCCTGCCTCCCTTTCTCTCTGCCTCCTGGCCCTTTCTTTCCATGTTTTCTCTCTTTTGCTGCTTGCCTTTTTACGTGTTTTATATATTGGTCTCTAATTTTAAACTTAATATGTAATTTGGTTAATCACTTACTGTGAATAAAACTTCATTTTCCTTCCTGGAAAATTGGTGACCATTAACTCCTTAAAGAAAGTGCATTAATTTAAAAATAAGTTAGCAAAAATAATTTTTTGGTCACCTCAATGTGCTGGGCCTCCCTTTCCTGGGGCTCAGCAGCCTCTGCTGAGAAGTCCCTGCCATCCTAACCCAGCCTCGGCCCGGAAGCCTGTCTCAGGAAAAGGAAGGAACACAGTCTCTCTTAGGGCCAGTGAGGGGAATGTGCCACCCACAGGAGTAGGGACTGTGTGGATTTCCATGATGCCAGCCAGGGGCAGCTCCCCACAACGTGTCAGGTTTCTAAGTCAGGACGCCTACGGTGTGAGAGAAGTGAGGTCTGAGCGTGCTGAGTTCTACCTGAAAGATGCTGGATGGTGCTTAGAGGCCAAACTTATTGTCATGGGGGACCCGCAATAAATCCAGGCCGCCAGGAAGGAAAAGGAGCTGGATCCCTCTTAAATGTTTTTCTCTTCAAATCTTGTCAGGTTTTGATAGATCTGCTTGGTTCTCCTTAAAAGAAGATCATCACCTCAAGAGTGACAGTACAAATACTGAGCTGAATGTACAGGCTGTGTCGGATCAAACCCCACCCCCTCTGCATGGTGTAGTTTTTAAGATCAATTTATTTATGTTCACCTTCTGGTTTTTCTTATTCATACTACTTTACAAATGATAACAGCAAGAAGGAGGTGCCCCATCTCTCCTTTTACTCCTCCTTTATTATCATCTTACTAAGTTTTAGTAATTTCAACTCCACCCCTACTTTCAGATTCCTTTTTGAGGCTGTTAATCTTCCCTCTCCCATCACTTCATTATCATTAGCATTATTTTCCCCAAACTTCATATTCGTTTATTTAGTATTAATATAAATTACTAATTAGTTCAAACATATAAAAAATACAAAAAATAATACACAAGACAACTGGTTTACCCTTTCCTTCAAGAAAAGTAACACATTCTCTTATTTGTCTAAAACCTCAATATATGTTGAAGAGATAAAGCAATACAGACACAGCAAATTCCCTACCTTCCCACACGTGATAAAAACTCTTAGCAAGTTACGAACAGAAGGGAACTTCCTCAAGTTGATAAGGAACATTTACAGAAAACCATTAGCTGCATATTACTTAATGGTGAAAAACTGAACATTTTACCCCTTAGGTCAGGAATAAGGCAAGTTCTTGCAACTCTTATTCAACATGCACTAAAAGTTCTAGCCAGCGCAGTAAGACATTCAGGTAATGCAATTTAAGACATGATGAGACATCACTGCACACTTATTAAAGCAGCTAAAATAAAAGAAAAAATAGTGACAATGCCGAATGCCATCAAGTTTGCAGAGATCCAGGATCACTCACACGTGGCAGGTGGGGATGCAAAATGGGACACCCATTCTGGTAAAGAGTTGGCAGTCTCTTATAAAATTAAACATGTCTTTACCATACCACCCAGCAATTGCACTGTTGGGCATTTGTTTCAGAGAAATGAAAACTATGTTCAAATAAGACCTGCGAATGTTCACAAATGCTCACTACAGCTTTATTTGCAATAACTGACAACTGGAAATAATCCAGATGTCCTTCAGACGGTGAATGGTTAAACAAATGGGTCCACCCACACCATGGGACACCACTCAGCAGTGCAAAAGAAGGGACTGTAGATGTGCTCACTGTCTCTATACTTAGAAGTGAAACTGCTAGGTCTTAGGGAATGTCCACCTTCAGCTTTTCTAGGTTATTTTCTAAAGTGTTTGTTTCTATTTATGATCCTACTTGCAATGATGGGAGTTCTCATTTCTCTACATCTTCTCCAATACTTGGTATAGTCACAATTTAGAATTTTACCTGCATGATGAATGTGAAAATGTATCTTATTTCTGTTTTAATTTTTAATTACCTGATTACCAGTGGGTTAAAGTATTTTTCATATTTTATTACTCCATCTGGGTTTTCTTGTCTAGACTATGGAGCCTGTTCAGTGGCACATTTTACTCCTGGGCAGCTTGTTTTATATTGCTGAATTTTAGAACATTTTATATTTTGCAGATACTAATTTCACATAAATTTGTTTATCCTCATTCTTTAAGCATCCACCTATTTTCCATAAAGACCTCAGTCCTACTCAGTGTTGTTCAGAGTCCAGAATAAAATAACATTCAGAACGACATTTTTATATTTTAACAATTATTGAATATGGAAACATCCATAGTTATCAGTGGTTGAGACTGGAGGGAGATGCTGCCTGTGGACAGCAGAGTCAGGTCCTGTCTGGGAGTTTCTGCCGCCCTCCTTGTGCCCCTGTCCCACAGATGTGGGACTTGCCTGCTCACCCCCTCCCCGTCCCGCAGAAGCCAGTTCCTTGCAACAAATCTCTCCTCTGTATCTCCAACTGCCTCTGTTTCTCTGGTTGAACCCTGCCTGCTACAGATTTTGATGGAGATTTAGAAACCGCTCAGGAGGATGTTCCAGCGGCTCATCTGGCATTTCTGCTCAGCCAGGATCAGGGTTCCCCTGGTATATCCACTCTCCCACTAAACACAGCTACTGAGGCCTCCTTTAGTGGGTTCCAATGGCTTAATAGAAGTGTCTTGCTGCTTAGTGACTATTTATGTAAAATTACTGTGAGCAATGAGAATACTTCCTTTTCTGTACTGACAACTAAGGAAGTTAAGGAAAGGATGACTTGCAGAGACAGATGACAGCACCCTATGTTCAAATCATTCTGAAAAGGAAGCACGTATTCTTGGGGATGGTCACTCATTAGTGATGGAATTTTAAATAGAAAAAGAAACAAAGGGCACCTTTGCGGATATCCTATTCACCAAAGCTTTGTCGGGCAGCAGTTAGGAGCTGGGGGGAGACTCCCTGGACCAAATCCTGCCTCATCCTGATTGTGTGCCTTTGGGGTAACTTACTTAACCTCTCTGCACCTTGGTTTTCTCATCAGCAGAAAGGAAGATATAAATAGGACAGAGATATCAAATGAGGGTATCCTAGCGTGGTTATGACTATTAAACTATTAGTTATTAGTTATGACCAATAATTTAATTTACTTTGTTAAATTTATAGTTAAATTAGTAAATAAGATATGTAAATTAAATAAGTTGGTTATTTAACTTATAGCTAAACTGTTAAATGACATGAAAAACAGCTCTCAGAAGAGAGCTTGGCCACTTGTAAGTGGTCAATAAATGTTACCTGAAAATGCACAGAGGCAGGTGCTAATCTTAAGTGTGTCATATTTTTAAAGAATCCAGAGAGAAACTAAACAAAATAACCTTGAATTATCATTTAAAAATTCAGGCAGAAATAGAGAAATCACAAGAAATTCTGGTCCCTGTCCTTTTCTCAGCTTTTGGTAGGTACCTTTAATCAGCACACACAGTCACTGCCAACACTGACCCGACTGTCCACAATGACGTTCAAAACCATGACGGAGTGATTAAACACCAGATCTAACACAAGTAACTCATCCTACGCTTTCTTATGTTTAGGCAGAAATGTGGTACTTTAAAAAGATTTTCAAAGTGGATTTGAACCAAACAGAATTTGTTTAACCCCGAGTTAATAGAGGTGGTAATTTCAGAACAGTTAAATTCAGTAATTTTTAACTGGATTCTCTCTCTTCAGGCTTCCGTTTATCCCACTTAAAACAAAACAAAACAAAAACACACTGCTAATGTGCTCTTTCCCTTGGCTGGAAGAAACACACTGTATTAGGCTGCTGGCATTCTTACAGGCCCTCCAGGATTAAACTGGAATCAGGATGGTCTTCTAACTTGTGGGTGTCCATCAGTAACGTACTTTCCTGACCTGACTTTGGCAGGTAAAATCTCCAAAAATATACGTCTTAAGTGGGATGCTCCCTAAAGTTTCCTTCCTCTGAGAAACTCTCTCTCTCGTGGGGGCTGTCCTGTGGCCAGACAGGCAGAGGCTCCCCTGGCGGACGTGTGCCATGCTTCCAACACGTCCCCGTCCCCGGAGCTCCTGCGCCTTCCACCGATGCAGAGATAAGCCGAACACAAGTTGTTGATTGTCACGTTGTCACAAGTGCAAAACAGAACAAGGAAGCAGAACGCGCTTATTTCCTGCCCGAATCTCACTGGGATCCCCAAAGAAACAAACCTTTTCCCAAGCCCCACTGCACCTTCAAAACAGAAGCTAAAGTAGACCCTGAAAGAAGCAAGGCACTGCCACGAGCGTCCCAGAAGGCCTAGAGGGACAGCAGATGACTGCGTGAATGCACGAGTCCACGGGGACCACCGAAACCAGGCGCGTCCGATCCAGGACAGACAGTCACACCCAGGAGGGTGCCCGCCAGGAAGACCTGAGCAATGCAGGCCATTTGCCGGGGGAAGGCAGGTGGCTGCAGGTGGGCTGCAGGTGGCTGCAGGTGGCCACAGGCGGCGCGGGCCAGGCCGAGGAGCCTGACGTGCCCTGAGAAAGCGGAAGCCAAGCACGGAGTCGGAGTCGGAGTCGCTTGTCGCCGCCCTTCTTACTCAAAGGGAAATCGTGCTTTGCCTTGGGGAGAGAGGCAGGGGCGGGAATCGCCCGCTCGCTGGGCTCAGGGTGTAATTAAGCACTTTAAGCTAGGATGGAGCCCCCAGCCTGCCCTTCAGCTGGCCACCAGCACCCCAGCTCCACACCGCCGCCGAGAGCGGCCTCTTGTGACCATTGTCACCTCCCACCCCTAAACTCCTCCCTTCCACCCCCCACCCCTAGGCTGCGCCCTGTTTTAGTGACCCTGGGGCCGCCTGGCCTGTCTGGAGACCACACCTGGAAACCTGTCAGGTTCTAGTCCCCGCCACTACAGACCGGCGTCTACTCCCGCGACCACCCCCTTGCAGAGAGGATCGGGCTGGGGAGGTGGTGTGTGGTCAGGAAGGCCGCGGGGCTGCCACCTGCCCGGCCACCTGCGCCACTGCCCAGGTGAACCCATGCGCTCCCGGCCGGGGATGGCCCCCCCCCCCCCCCCCCGCCCCC
>NW_007732983.1:91965-95185 GCF_000696425.1 Galeopterus variegatus | reverse complement strand
TCCGGGGCTGGAGACTGGGGCCGCCGGGGCCGGCGGCTCGTCCTCGTCCTTGCTGGCGCGCGGCGGCGGTGACTGACGGCGGCGGCTCCAGGGACGGGCGCGCACCCCGCGGCCCCGCCCCGCCCCCCGGGCTTCCTGCCCGCCAGGTAAACACGGCCCGGCCCGCCGCCTCCACCTGCCGCTCCCCCAGGCGCCGCCCGGGGGCCCCGGGCACCGCGGGGACGGCTTCGCCCACGCGGAACTCGGGGGACACGCGGGGACCCAGGCGCAGGGTCAGCCCCTGGGGGGCGGGGCTTCACTGCGACCTAAACTGCTGCCCGTTAAACTTTCTCTCGTCGCTTGGCCTCTGAAACCCCCCCCTCGCACCTGGACCTCGACCTCGTCCGCGGGATCTGAGAGGGCATCTCCCCACCCCCCACCCCTCAGCAAGCGCGACCGAGGGCCGCACGCAGGCGACTGGCCCGAACCCACACCACCCGTTCCTGCTCTGAGCTGGCCCTTCACCTGGCCCCTGCCATCCTCAGAGTCCGCCCTGGCCGGTCGACTTTGCGCGGATCATCTGTGGGTGGCAGGATCCAACCCGGGTAGGGGAGCAGCCGAGGCCTGCTTTTCCTAGAGCTGCAGCGGGTCCACTCTCAGGTGCCAACTGCAGAGGTCACACTTCCACAAAGGACACAGGCACGGAATGCGCACTCAGAAAATGCAACCCCAAAAAGAGCGGGTGGAAGGACGCAAACCCAGAGCCCCAGGCACCGAAGCATCGCTTTGCATGGGGTCTTGGTCATCCTCTTGGTCAAAAGAAGCCTGATGTTTGAACATGACTCACCTGGACACAAGGATCCGTGGAGTCAGACGGGTCTTCCCCTGAATTCTGGGCCTCGTCCCGATGGTGGAAAAGGAGGAGGCAGGAGGAGAGACGTTGAATGAGACCTCACGGTTCTTCCTGACTGAAGTTCCCACTCAGGGAATTGCATCTGATGCTTCAGGGGGCAGCTGGGGACCTCCACAGTATCATCGGGGAGAGAGCCAAAAGCATTGTCGGTCTGCTCCCGCGCCCAGCTAAGCCCAGCCTCACCCGAAGACCCAGAATTTAGCAACTGTGTTGAAATGCTGGTAATTCTAAGAGAAATATTTCCACAATTATATAAAAACATTTAGTCTGGTCCTCTCCTCAGAAAAGATTGTCCAGAGGAGAGAACATGAGGGTTCTGGGAATTTGAGGTTGGAGGGGGAGAGGGGCAGGGGAGAAGTTGCCCATTGTGCCTGCGATAAAGTTTGTTTTTCCCCCCAATGTTCTTGCCCCATGACTTCACACTCACTTTAGGAAAAGATAAAACAGGGTGGGAGGGAGAGTGCTCAGGGCAGTGACACCTACCCCGGGATGCTCCTGGATGCTGGACTCAAGTCACACCTGAGCTCAGGTCAGGGGCTGCTGGAACTCTGGCTCCGGCTTCGACGCCTGTTTTAGCATCACACACAGCTTCTCCCCCCACAAATGTCTCTTTGCTTCCTCTTGATATGATTCCACACTGAGGACACGTTCCTGCACTGCAGATGTTCCTGCACCGCAGATGTCAGTGAGGCAGGTCTGGGGCGTCACTCAGACCACACTGAAGATGACAGCATGTGTCCTCCTGCTTTGTGCTACTTCTACTAATTTTTCAGTGGTTTATTAAAAACATTATATATGCCAACAGTCATCTCTGCAAAGGTCAAGGTCACCAAGCTCCAGTTAAAACTTTAAGAAGTATTTATAAAGTTGCACCGTGCGTATTTTGTTGGGCTATAATGCCCATGCTGATAGATAGCAAGACAGTTGTAAAGATTCATGAACAATTAAAAATATATATACACGACTCAGTTATACCATTTAATAAAACAATTGATCAGTATTTTAAAGGCCCAGGCTTAGAGGCTTTCCCTCCCTTGTTTGGGAAAGGACCCAGGCTCGAGGACAGCTGGCATCTCACTGTGGAGAGTCAAATTGCTACAGAAAGATGGCCATGCACAGCCCTCAGCAAAATGACAAACATTCATTTGCTGAATAAAATTGAAAGGTATCTTCTGACAAGCCTCCTGTGTCTTTGACATTTCTAAGAAAATCACATGGCAGCTACCTCCATCTCTCACTGTACTTCAGGTAAGCAGAGGGCAGAAAGTGCGGCCTATTCAGCATTACATGCTGCTGCCAACAGCAAAATGCTCTCTGTGTGTGGTACACATTAAATAAATTTTGGTTAAGTTGAATCGAACTCCAAATTACCCAAACTGAAATAAGTAAATTAATCTAAATAATTCCTAATAGACTTCAGACTACATGTATTTTGAGTTTTCTTTATTTTTCTTATCAACAGATCTAGCTGTGTAATAATATTTTGCTTAGGAAAGGACTGAACTTCGTTTTCATCCCGGGTCCATAATTAACAATTTGTTGGTGATATTCACAAAGCAGATAATCCACCCCTACAGGATTGAGGGTTGATCATCTCAACACAAATTCCAGTTAATAACTGGATCAATTCTGCTATGGTCACTGAATGCAAGACAATTAGGTGAGTGAATTCCAGTAAATATGACGTAAGAAATAAACATTGTGTAAACAAGGAAAACACTTGGGGTCTATAGATCACAACTACACATGCACACACACACTTACATGTGCATACTCAGAAAAAGCCATTTGTCACTTTGCTTCTGGTGAACTACGACAAAAAAAAGGAAAGGAGATGTGCAGGACTCTGGTTATGTGGGAAAAAACAAAAAAATCTTTCACACATTTTTCTACCATCAGTTTGTTGATATTATATTTTTATAAACTTTTACAAAGTGTAAAAATATACATATTTTCTTTAACCATACCTCCATAATTTTATTAATAAAAATAAAACACACAGCTATCCATAGAGATTAAAGTCACCCTTAATGAACTACATAAATATATTGGCAAAACTATGTATTTGAGAATAACATGCACGTGCATTTGATAAATATCATACTGTGGTTGTTAACTGCTATTGCAAACGCTGTTAGAATTTCTGTATTTACTACTGAGATCCCTAACTAGGTAATGATGTATGGCTTGCTTTTCTTTCTTTTTTTTCTTTTTTCCTTTTTGTCTTTTTTCGTGACCGGCAACGGATCGCAACCCTCAGTGTTGCGCCCGTACCGGACCGGGACCGGCAACGGGATCGCAACCCTCGGTGTTGCACCCACACCTCGC
>NW_007732983.1:72941-91807 GCF_000696425.1 Galeopterus variegatus | reverse complement strand
CAGCATTTGTTGGCTAAAGGTGACTTTCTTTTTTTTTTGTGTGTGTCCGGCAACGGATCGCAACCCTCAGTGTCGCGCCCGTACCGGACCGGGACCGGCAACGGAATCGCAACCCTCGGTGCTGCTCCCACACCTCGCTCAGCCAGTGAGCAGCCGGTCTGTATGTGGGATCCGAATCCTCGGCGGGAGGGCCGCCGCACTCCCAAGCGGCGCACTGTAGCAGTGCGCCACTGGGCCGGCCCTATGGCTTGCTTTTCAATAAACTTCTTAAATTCTTAGGGCTCACCTGCACTCAGGAGTAGACACTTTGAGATCAAGGTAGTGGGGCAATTTGTATTTTCCATAGGTGGCACCAACACTGTCTCCAATCCCACATAGTCTTCATGCTATGTGACTTTGATACTGATGCTATGGAGAAGTGGGGTCTCAATGCCCTTCTCTTGAACTTGGGGAATCTTTGTAGTGGGCTTGTGAGGTGGGTTATAACAATGCCAGGAACTTCTGCTTTTCTCTCTTGGGGCGTTCACCCTTGGAGCCGAGCCACCACTCTGTGAGGAAGCCCAAGCAGCCACATGGAGCAGCCACGAATGCATGTTCTTGCTGACAGCCCAGGTGAGATAGCAGCTCGCTGACAACCAGCATGGACCTCCGGATGTGTGAGTGACCAAGCCTTAAATGAGTCTTCCCAGCTGAGCTCCCAGACGTTGTGGAGCAGAAACAAACCATCCATCCTGGGTCCTTTCCAAATTCCCGGTCCACAGACTCTGTGAACATGATGAAGTGGTTGTTGCTTTTTCCACCATGTTTGGGGTGGTTTGTTATGCATCAAGGTGGCTGCAGAGTTGGTTAGAGTGATAGTGGAAGGATGGGGATCCCATAGATGCCCCTGCCCCTCCCTATTTATTACACTTCTTGTAAATAACCACAGATTTCATTTCCAGGAAAGAATTTATTAATTGACAGTTTTATTTATCAAGCATTTCATTTACTCATTCACTCATTTATTTATTCAAAAATATTTATTAAGCACTGACGTAAGGTGCATCCCTCAAGGAACGTAAAGCGCTCTGGTCTAGAGGAACAAGGAGACCAGTGAGTGGGGCTGAGCACAGAGGAAGAGCATCTGGATCAGACAGGCAGTGAGACGGGGTCCAGGGACGCTTGCTGGAGAGGGGACCGTGATATATGGGCGGGAGTTAGCTAGACGAAGGGAATAAGGCAACTGCATGTGCAAAGCAGGTGCTTGTGAGGGGACAGCACAGAGACCAAGCCCCCACCAAGCCCGTGCAAGGACAATAACACAGTGATGGTTGAAGCTGACGCTCACCCAACACCTACCATGTGCCTGGCACTTTGCACGGGTCACTTACTCAGTCCTCACAACACCCCTGTGAGTAAGACCTTTGATTACGTCAATTTCCACATGCCTGAGGCTTAGAGGGCTGAGTAACTGGCTCCAGATCAAACAGCTGACAAATGGCAGAGCCAGGCTGCAGGCACACTCTGTGGTCCAGGTAGAAGCAGGAGAAAAGATTTCCGTAAGCCCCTTGAGGGTGGGGCAGCCCGTGGGGTCTGGGAGAAGTCCTTCTCATGAGGGCGGGGCACTTCTCTTCTCTTGGTCCAGGCACACTGTGCCACGCCATGCAGGTGTGAAACTCAACACTGTCCTCGTTTCAACAGAGAGAACAGCAGGAAAAGCAGTCCCCACAGCAAAGCAGCACACAGTATTGGCCTCTGAGGGGAACTTCCCTCACCCACTGAAGGAGTGCTGAGAAGGACCCTATCAACCCTGCCCCATAAATACCTTAAACCCATCTCAATCCCTTTAACCAGACACCCCAGGACTCACAGCTACCAGCATGCACCCAGGGCCTCTGCCTTCCTGCTCAGATGCTGCCCTCTTCTCTTCTCTGCATCCAAGGAACACCCAGCCTTGTGTAGCTCTGTCATTTCCTAGCTGTGCAGCTGTGTGATCATGAGCAAGTGTCTAAACCTCTCTGAGCCTCAGTCCTTTCATCTGTAATGTGGAGATACTAGCCGTCCTTACCTCATGGCTGAACTCTCTACTTCCACAGCCTGGATATCTGTCAACTTCTGGTGTTTAAGTCTTCTTCTCCTCCAGTGGTTGATCAAAGTCATTTCTAAACAGATTGTACTTTAGAGGAATTTTGGGCTGATTGTGAAGATGTTACATATATTCACTTTGTTACAGAAAGATAAAACCTAGCTAGTGGGGTTTACATTCCACTTGGAGGGTGTATTAGCCAGCTTGGGCCAGCAGAAGAAAATATCATAGATTGGACAGCTCAAACAACAGATACTATTTCTCACAGTTCTGAGGCTAGAAGTCTAAGATCAAAGTGCTGGCGGGTTTAGTGGGTGGCTTCTTTCTGTGTTCTCACATGCTGGTGAGAGAGAGAGACAGAAAAAGAGAGAGAGAGACAGAGAGAGAGAGAGAGAGAGAGATAGAGAGAGAATGCTCTTGACCCTGCCTCTTCTTATGAGGCCCAACCTCATGACCTCATTAAGCCTAATTATCTTCCAAAGGTCCTACATCCAAATTCCATCTTACTGGATTAGAGCTTCAACATATCAGTTTTGGAGAGACACAGACATTCAGTCTATAACAGAGGGTTAGATTAATGCATAGAAAAGATAGAACAGTGATAACCGAGAAATCTGCTCTGACCAGGTCAGCTAAATTACAGTGTCTTTGGAGATCAGGGGTAAGTCAGTAGTTAAACCAGTCCTGAGAAATGTTATCATAAGCCCATTTTTACTTAGAAGCAGACAGTATGGCACCAGAGAGCCGTAAAGTGACCTAGAATGCTTCTTATAATACTTACCCTAGATCCCTTACTGTAGGATGTAACTTAGTGCCAGTCCCAAATCTATGTAACGCACCATCGGTAGAAAACCCAATGAATAAACTGGGCAGTGCTGTTTCTCTCTCTCCTTTGACCCTTCTTCCTTCTTTTGATTACAAAACAGTCAGCTGGGCTGGCTCATGTTGGGACACATTTCTCAGGGTGACCTGACCATGCATCTCCCTGGTTGCAATTGTCATATTGGTGGAGTGAGCAGAACTAAGGCCATATTCAGACCTAAAACCGCATAGCGGCTCTGAAAGATTTTAAAAGGACACAGTTTTTCTCTTGGCATACATTTCTCTGAGTTCCCTCTTTTCCCATCGTTGTTTGGTATTTGTAACCTTGGTAGTGGGGCAAGGTGGCATTATTTGCATGAATGTAGGGTTGTTTTCTAGTCAGCCTGGAGCTGCAGACTTGCACGCACTATCCAGACCCTGGGAGGCCAGGGAGAACGTTAATAAAGCTGTGCTGGTTCCACACTCCAGCACTTTGAGGTAACAGCAAGAGTGGGAGCAGAAACCACACAGTGCCTTGGTGAGACCTTGCACCTGGCTCTTTGCACAGAGTCCCTGAGGCTCACGTCCCCCTCCCTCCTGCTTTTCATTTCCCACGTTACATTCCCTCAATCCCCTCTTTAAAAACCCCTCAGTGAACCTGAGTCTTTGAGATGGCTTTAGTCTGGCCACTCTCCTTCAGGTTTACTGGATAGATGGGTGAGCCCAACATCTCTCCTCAGGTCACTGGTGTTCCTGAAGAACAGATGACTCCCATTTTCACCAACATTTGACTTTTGAGTCATTTGCTTTTGAAAGGGGGCAAGCAGCTGGACTTTGGTCCAGTACAAATGTTGGCTTGATAAATCCTTGCTGTGTGTATTTGGCCTCAGTTTCTTATTAGGTCAACAACAGTAACAAATACTCTATTTCAGATGTCCTGCTCAGATTATAAATCCAGTCAACATAGACTTCTGTTGGGGGGTGGGGTACTGGCTGGACGAGAATGGAGCAGAGTAGATGAAGACTTCACAAGCACAGGGAGAGGGCCAGCCAGGTCCACAGAGGCTTCATGTGCTCAAGACTCGTGTGCTACAATTCTGTAACAAAGGGAACGAATGTGGCGTCTTAACCACCAACCCCAGAACCCAGCCTGCCTGGAAGGGACCTGGCAGAAAATGGAGGAGGACATCAGGGAGGGAGCTGTCCCTGCATTCACTGCTTGGGATGCCTGATGGTGTCAAACAAGACAAGGACTAAGGATGGCTACTGGGCTTGGTGACATGGGGGTCACTGGTCAGCTTTGCAAATGCTGGGGACAAAAGCCTGATTGGAGGGGGTTCAAAAAAGAGTCAGGAGAGCAATTGGAGACCAGGCGTGCTCCTCATCCTCCCAAGTTTACTCTAAAGGGGAGTAACGAAATGGGGGAGTAGCTAGAGGATTAGAAATGGTTATTTGTAAACATGGAATAAATGACAACATATTTGAACAGTGGCCAGAATCTTCCAGTAGAAAAGGGTTCTTCGTTCCTCACATTCACATTTGAAAGTGCTTCTTTTTTTTTTTTTTTTTCTTGACCGGTAAGGGGATTGCAACCTGAGTGAGCCACAGGGCCGGCCCTGAAAATGATTCTTAAAGGACTGCAGTTGGCTTAGAATTACACTAAGCCCCACACACACTTAATTAAGTGTGTGTCCCCCCCCCACACACACTTAATTACTTTCTTTATAGGCACAAGGGCACATGTAAGGTTTGTGGGACCCGAAGCTTGTACAATTTGAAAGTCCTTTTAAAGAAACAGAATGCAAAAATATGAATTCATAAGTAGATATAGGTATTAGAAGGGACTCTGATGGTTTTTTTTGTTTTTGTTTTTTTTTCCTTTTTGTCTTTTTTTTTTCGTGTCCGGCAACGGATCACAACCCTCAGTGTCGCGCCCGCACCGGACCGGGGACCGGCAACGGGATCACAAACCTCGGTGCTGCACCCGCACCTCGCTCAGCCAGTGAGCGGGAACCGGTCTGTATGTGGGATCCGAACCCTTGGCGGGAGTGCCGCCGCGCTCTCAAGCGGCGCACTGTAGCAGTGCGCCACTGGGCCGGCCCGGGACTCTGATGTTTAAGCTTCATCATCTTCCCTGGTAACCTGCCCCTGTATCGTTCTATAGTCCTGGCACGTTAAGGCACCAATTAAAGTATGAGGAAGCCAATCCCCTTCTGTTGGTCCCTCCCTGGCCACATATTTATGTTTCTTTGTGGACAAAGCATTTAATGTTTCCATGATTTTATTTTTCCATGGTTCAAATGAAACAGAATTAGGTGATTATTTGACATTTAGCAAATACCATTAGCCTTCAGGGCACACTAACATTTTCAAGTGGGTTTTATAAAATATTCATCATCACCAATTATGAGAAAATGACTTCATATTTAAAGCTTTTGGCTCAATTTTGGAAGATAAATGGATCTCAGTAGTTTTTCACTGAAGTGAAAGCTCTTTTTGGCTTTTGACTACATAACGTTTAAAATATCTGATACTAATTGGTGAAAGGGAAAAAGTCAGAATGTTGTTCAATTAATCTGCATGTGATTATTACTGTTACTGGGATTGAACATTTATGAATAACTGTTCTTGTGGCAATCAAAACCAAAAATTTCAGATTCACTTTGGTTAGGAAAATAGGATTTGCTTCTCTATTTGCAGAAGGATGTATATCATAGGTTATTAAAACAAATGTAAATGAACATACAGCCTGTTAGGTCTCCACATGGATACCCACCTTGTCCAATGATCACGGAGTTTGCAAGATGAGAAAGTTCTGGAGATGGATGGTGGTGACAGTCACATGAAAATGTGAAAGTGCTTCATGCCACTGAGCTGTACCCCTGAAAATGGCTAAGATGGTCAGTTTTGAGTTTTGTGTATTTTACCACGATTTAAAATCCCCTCCTTACTGAGACCTATCCTGGTCCCCATGCTGAAGCCCCTGCCAGTGACTATCTCAGGTGACCCTGTCTGAACTCTCCATCCTGCACGGGAACCAAGACTGGGGCTGCTGGCTTGCTTGCTGGTGGCATCCTACACCCCTACCCTCCTGCATTAGGCAGGAGTTCTGACGGGAAGGTTCTGCACTGTACAGTTCAGGGCACACAGTAGGTCTTCATTCAGTACAGGTCCTGAATAACGGTGGGGCCCCATGCAGTCCAGTCCGGCTCAGAGAAACACAGTCTATCAGCTAAAAGTAATTGCAAATGATTCTGGGCTACATTGGTTTCTCTCCGAGAGTATCAGAGACAGAGAGCACACCCTGAATGCCCAAGTATTGGCCCAACCCCTTTTCTCCAGCTCTGCACTCTCCTTATCAGTTGACAGGGATGACTGCTACTCCCTGAATCTCCTAAATCTCCTATATTTAATGGAATCTTTAATTAATTAATTAATTTTTTTTGCAGGAAACAGAACTTCAAACTCAACTGGTTTAATAACAGTCAATGCACACAGAACTCCCTGTGGTCTACCATGCATTTGCTACACCAAATATTCCATCCTCACCCTGGGAGCCCAGTGTCCCCTCGAGAATGCAGGCGGCTGTCCCAAGCTGCTGGATCACAATGGCAGGGCCAGATGTGAGCCCAGTTTAAAGCACAGTGAGAACGTGCTACCCTGCGGGTGGAAGTGCTCGTGTCCAGCTGTCCTCCTTGCTGCTTGGCTGGGGAACTCAGATGTCACAACCATGGCCCAGCTTTCCTGTCCCTATCTCTTCTCTTCATGTCCTCACAGTTGGCCCCCCAGCCCCCAAAGCTCTCCCTTCATGTCCTACAGGGCTGCCCACAGCTCAGGGGCTTCTGCTTTCCCCTGAAGGTCAAAGGACTTCCACTGGCTGGAGCATTTTGAGTCTTGGGTCCACCTAGACCTGTTTGATGAGGCAGATTGGGTGACTTTACTTTGGGCTTGAGCCTGAGTGCCCGGGTGTGGGGTCAGCATCCCTGGAGGACGTGGAGCAGGACATCTGGTGCTATGACTGTAGGATGGACATGGGGACTGAAACAGTGAGTGCCCTTGATGCCATTCAGGGACATATGGCCCAAGTCCACAGCTCTTAGAGGGCCATCGTCCACTCAAGGACACATAACCAATGCCCAGGGCCACATTATTTATTGGTTGCAAATAGAAGAAAACCAACATTAACAAGGACTTAGCAATAACAGAAGCCATGTGTGTATGTCACTTGGAAGTTCAGGAGGAATACTGGCTTTTGGTGTGGTTTGATTTAGGAGCTTGCGGATATGACTGGGGTCCCCTTCTTCCTCTCTGTGCCACAGCTCAGCTTCCTCAGAGTGGGGTCATGCTTGATGGGATTCTCCCATTTCCCGTCTGGCTGCTGGCAGGTCGTGCCTCCTCGTTCCTATTCAGTCCTCAACCAAAGCTGACTTTATTCTGACCGGGCCAACTGAGGTTAAGTGACCATCCCCAAATCAGTGGTGATGGTCAGAAGGGACTGGATTATTCTGGTCACTTAGAACTTTCCAAAAGTTCCTCCAAGAGTGGTGGCAGCTTTTTAGGAAGGTTGAGTTCATCTTTACATGTAGACATTCATGTAAGAGTGATTTGTATGTCTGTCACATGTACAGTGGACATGAGTCACTGTGCGTAAGAGCTGGACATGAGGACAGATGGCCAGGGTTGGTCTGTGGGTAGCCATGTGGTCATGGAGGCATTGCTCAGCTGTAGGGTCCTCTCATGTGAATGGAGACTGAGATGGTTCTACCCTTATCCCCAGGGTTGTCCTGGGCGTTAGATGAGACAGCAGGTGTTAAATGAGGTAGACAGAGCCTTGTATGTGGTAAAGGCTAAGTAAGTGTTTGCCATGCATCTCTATATTTCTTATGTTTAAAGGAAAGTAAATATTACTGGTTTCAAGGACATGGAATAACCGCAACTAGGCTAACAAATTATAGCCAAATAGAGACCTTAAGAGTAGGGCCCCATTATTTATAAATGCGAGTAGCAATGACAATAACTAACTGCTTCTTACTACCTCCTGGGTCTATAAACTAAAACTGCAGGGTGTCTAAAAAGCTTATTATCTGAAGTAGTTTGAACATTCTCCTTGAAATATGCATGCTATTTGCATCATTTGAAACCATGTTGGTTTATAGGGAAAGAGGGAAACAGAAATGCTCTGCAGAGCTGTGTCTTATTCCCTGGGTCAGAGTTACCTGGTGGTACAGAGAAGGGCTCCTGCCTCTCCTGTGTCACAGCCTCTGCTGGGCACATGGCACACCTTAGCTGGGCATGGGTGGATCTAGCGATACCAGATGCATGATGGAACAGGAGGAAGAGCTCTAAAGTACTTCCCCCCTTTGCTACATAGACATGCCCCAAGGCCACACACCATGAGAAGCCAATCGAATGAGGCCACTCCCCATTGAACATGTGGTGGGATCTAGCTGCTTGGCCCTGTCTTCTCAAGTCAGTATTTTCTGGTCCCATTTTACCTCTCTATACAAGTCTGTATCCCTATATGTCTATGAATACCACTGCCACCTGACAAACTGGGCCCAAGTGCTTGTGCCTAGGGTGGGAAGAGGAGGCTGGTTCCTTCATGGTGGTAATGCTGCTGTAGGCTGCTGAGAGTAACACACAGTTTGTTCCTCAGCTTATTAGAAGGTGCACTCCTGTCCTGAAATGATCACAAGATAATATTTGCAAATTAGGAACAGCTTTATAAGTAGAAAAGAGAAGAAGCTTCATAACACCCAGGAGAGAATCCCAGTCACATCTTCTTCTGTGTGTAGGCTGTGGGTGTCCAGTACTAACCCTGCCCTATCACTGCCTGGATTCAGGGGGACTCAGTGAAAGCTGGCCAGGAGGTGGGAGAGAGGAGGTATTGGTGTAAGGCTATCTGGTAACTGAATAACCTACTCATAAGTGATCAGAAATTAACTTTGTAGTGCCTCTTAACATTCTGTTGCTCAAGCATTACCGATGTATAACTGAAAGTTAGAAAATGCAGAAAAACATTTTTAAACATACAAAGCTCCAAATTATACTACTGAGAAATAATCATTTGAACATAGTATGAATTTTCACTTTCCGACATTTTTGCTCACTCCACATTTATAAAACTGCAATCGTGTTGTAATTATTGTTTTGTAATTTGCTTTTTCCACTTAGAAGAATATTGTAAGCAGTTTTCCATGTCTGTGTGGATATTGACATCCCCATATTCACTATGTCACTTTTGGACTGGCTGGTTGATTTTTATTTGTCTTGCTGTCGAGCCCATTTCTTATGCACGAGTCTACGATTGGAAAGTCCCTGATCTTTCACACAGTCCCCCTCTCCTTTTTGAGTTTAGTTTCAAGGTGTTACTGGAGCATTCTAGAGAAGAGCCGGCTACTAGAGGAACACCTTGAAAGCCAACCAGAATAAAGACATCTGCTGGTCTATGGGGAAGAAATCATTCTCTGAATATGTGATGTCCTCACACAGAAGTCCTCAAGTAGGAAGTGAGTCAAACCTGCTGGGAAGTGTCTGGGGAAGAGCTTGAACAGGCATCAGGGCTATCCAGGTATGAGATGTTTTTAGAGGAGAAAAACACTGGCTGGGAGTCAGGTCCTATGGCTAACTCCTCTGATTTATCACATCCTCTTGGATGAGTCACTGCTCTCTCTCTTTCCTCATCTGTAAAGTAAAATTATAGGATGTTGTGAGCATTAAATAAGAACATGTGTGTGAAAGCACAATGAAAAATTCGAAGAACCAAATAGAGTTATGGCATTCTTGTTGTTACATCATCATCATCATTATCATCACCATCATCATCACCACCATCATCAACATCATCATCCTCATCATCATCACCATCCATCACCATCATCATCACTATCACCACCATCACCATCATCACCACCATCATCATCACCATCATCATTACCATCATCCTCATCACTATCACCACCATCATCATCACCATCATCATTACCATCATCCTCATCACTATCACCACCATCACCATCATCACCACCATCATCATCACCATCATCATCATCACTATCACCACCATCATCATCATCATAAATCTAGAGTTGTGCTACTTAATCTACCTGAGTCTCAAATGAAACACATCTATATAGGCAAATGCACTCATGGAATTTTGCCAATAATTACGGAATGAGTATTCCTAGGATGATCAATTAACTTGCATTAGATACCTATGGGCTGATAGAGTAAGCTTATGCCCACATTCTACCAGAATAGACACATTTCCTACTTTGAGGAAAGCCAACATACAAAAGTTCTGATTTACAAAGGGAATTAAAAGATTATGAGATTCCTTTGAAATACAAGGTCCCCTCATTCATTTAAAATGAGTTGTTTATCGTGCCATTTATAAATCCAACCTGCCTTTATAAAATCACAGATGCTACATGTTTGGGCCCAGAAAGTGTAGTCACTTGTCACACATTGCTGTAAGAAGTAAGGAAGGTGGGAACTCTGCGAGCAGTGAGGGGCAGGTGGAGAAGCCGCTTGTCACCTGTTTCAGTTTATCTCCATATCAGAATGTTGGGTGACTCTGTCTTCCAGGAAATGGAAGGTTCATCCCCTTGGAGACAACCCACAATTTCTACTTTTCATTTCGGGGGTTTGTAGGCATTAGCTAGAGAGAAACTGTTGGGGGCTTTATGCAGAGCTCTTCTGAAGAATAGATGAGGCTCTTCTGTTGGTGTGCCTGGCATCAGCATTGGTGACCTAAATTGGGAAATAAGACAAATATGTAATCATCAAGTTGGCAGAAAGGCGGCAGTCAATGCTGGTTAAGTATGAGGAGTGTGCTCCCGTTATTCCTGGGGAACATCACAGAAAGCATCCAAAGGTTAACCCCAACTCTGTGTTGAGCTTGTAGTATGTCAATTTCATTCGCATGATTCTAACTTTTCCAATTAAAACACACAGCAACAGGAACAACAATACACACCCTTTTTTTTTTTTTTTTTTTTGAAATTTTTGTTTGGAAATAATAAGGGACAGTTTGGAACCTGTCTTGATTCTTCTGGCCGCTCGAGTAACTCAGGAAACTTGTTTAGAGCACTGGGATTGCAGCTCGAAAAAACTGATTTTATGCCACAGTGATCTACTCACTAAGACAATACATTCACAGGGGTTTATCCTGCAAAAACTACCAGGTGTGATATGTAAATTCATTACTATTATGGGACGGTGGGTTAGGCAGGGTTTTCTAGAGAAACGGGACCAATAGGTGATTATCTATCTATCTATCTCCTATCATCTATGTATCTATCATCTATGTATCTATGAATCTATCCTCTATGTATGCATGTATGTATCCATCAAGAGATTTATTTCAAGGAATTAGCTCCCATCATTGTGGGGGCTGGTAAGTTGGAAATCCCCAGGGCAGGCCGGCTGACTGCAAACTCAGGCAGGAGCTGATGCCGTGGCCTGAAGGAGAATTCATTCTTTTCCAGGAAACTTCTTTCTTTGCTCATGAGGTCTCCAAATGATTGGATGAGCCTCACCCATATTATCTGGGGTCATCTCTTCTACTTAAAGTCAGCTGACTGTAGAGGTTGACTGTAGACGTCTACAAAACACCTTCATAGCAACCCCTGCACCAGCAATTGCTCGAGTAACTGAGTATGGCAGCCTGGCCAAGTTGATAAAGTCTGTCCATCACAGAAGCATTGACACTGTTTCTTAAGAATATCTGGAAATTTGTGCAGACTTTTCTTGACTAACATGGATTTCTGAATATAATTGACTAAAATTATACAAGATCCCTTTATCTTACAGCTCTCAGAGTTTTAGTGCAATTTAATGTTTAACTTTCATTGCTGGGGGATACACATGCAAATATTAAAATGTATTTTTTGTTTGTTTCCAACCCTTATCAACTTTAAGGAAAAAAAAATGCCTTTAGGATAGAAATCTGGAAGCTTTTAAATGATGGCATTTGGTAGAGCTGAAAGATAAAGTACTTGCAAGGTCCCTGAGATGTGTTTGCCTGACGGGCTGGATGGAAATGGGTTTTTTGTGCTAATGTGTACCTCTGAGCTTCTTTAAAATGCCAATTTTTTTTTCTTGGAGGAACATAATCAGTTTTCTGCTGACTATTATAAAAAATATAAATAAAAGCAAAATTTCAAATGCTGTTCTACAAAAATTATTTAATCATATCCTGTCTATTGTGGAAATTCACATAAGAATTGTGTTGATGTGTAGCTCTGTAGACCAGCCTTGGCAGATGCAATCATAGCCAGTTTTATGAAAAATTCAGTTTATTCATTTATGCAATGGATGCTCTCAGGACAGGAAGAGTGCAGCCGTGGTCAGCCTTATGCAGAGGCAGAATAATGTTAGAACTCTGAGTCATTTGAAAGGCTCTCTCTTGCCTTCCCAATATCAATTTTCTTCTGGCTGAAGATAAAAATTCTAACACTTTAACATTATTATTTTATTTTAGAACTTTGATTTATGGTAAAGTGCAAATGCCACCGAATGAGGTAAATGAAATGAAGATTATAAACTATTTTCATTTTGGATGAATGAGTTTTTGATCTTCCCTGATGTGATTTCACTGGGAGGGAAGAACGATCTTAAGGGAGCCACGTTCTTGGCGCTCTTGGTGGGGGCACGAGGTAGGCTTAACTGCGAGATCAAGCGCACTGCATGACGTCTTAACCACCTCCCGATTTTATCAGAATAGACGTGACTGTAAATTTTGTCAAAATAAAAACAAAAGTGAAGCATTCCGTATCATTTACATGACATTAAGGGGTAATGATTCCAAGAATAACTACAGGATGTGAAAAGCTCTGGAAGTGAGGGAGAGTGTGGCGAGGGGAGGTGGGAGGGTTAGGAAGAGGGGCTGGGGAGGGAAGATGGGGAGGATGGGTAAGGTTTAGAACTCAGGTTGACACTGAAGATAATGACGAGCCGTTAAAAGGTTGTCAGTGGGGAAGTACGAGCCTGTACTTGCAAGGAAGTGTTCAGTACATTTTAAGTATTTACTTATTGAAGCAAAAATTAATTTCAGGGACAATCCTTCTGGATGCCTGTGACTTGGAGTAGGTACGAGTGTGATTGTGCTTCTCACCTGTCTGCCCCTGCAGCACCTGGAGGACAGCAGGTGTCTCTGCTTGCTGGCCTCAGCTGAAGGGTGGGCAGAGGTGGGGCCACCGGCACAGGGATACCTCACCGGGGGCCTGGGCAGGGCCGACTCCCTCTCTGTCTATCTCCTTTGAGTGTTCTCATATGGCAAAGGGCTCTAGCTATGACAGGCGCTATGTGCAGGTAACACCAGGGTGAAGCTATGGCCGATGAAAGCAGAGATTCAGATCATCAGAGACCCAGCCAGTTTCTCTGCAGAGCGAAGAGGAGCGAAGACAGAGGAGACGTTCTGGAGAGGGAGGAGTTGTTCCTGACACAGAGTGACAGCAAATGGGACACACTGGTTTTCCAGTTCTCCACCTGCTCAGAACACCCGGTTCCACCAGAGCCAATTTAAATGGCTTTCTGGACCTTGTACCCCAGCAATCCTTCTATAGTCGGAAAATGGCTGGAGACCAATTCCACAAGAAATAGGGAAGTTTTTAACAAGTGAAGAATAGGATATTGTTTATTCTAACCTGGGCCACTATGGGGTGGCATTACCATTTATCATTTTTTATTATTTGTTTATTTATCTGTATTTCTCTTTCTTCATTGTTACTTTTAAAAGAATAGGTTTAAGAGAGCCTTAATTTTGTGTAGCAGGCATTAATCAATATTTGTTGACTGAGTAAGTATATTTGAATATATGACTATATTTTAGTTATAATTTAGTAATTTTATATTTGTACAAGTATTTGAGAGAATGTTTGCCTACATTTACTGAATTTGGAATATTGATAGAAAAATCACGAAAACTTAGAATCACACAAAATGTATATATAGATTATTTTTGAATCTTTGGGCATGATTTTAAAAGCATGAGATTATGTTTAGTGGTTATATTTTTTAATCTTTTTGGATTTCATTCTGACTTTATGAGAAATAAACTGAAAGGTGCTATCATAGTCACTTATTTTACTGACAATTGGGAGCCATATCAACAATGGCAGCACTAAGACTTTTTCCATGTCAGTGACACACAAGGGGCCTTCAGAAAGTTCACAGAAAGATTTATATTATTTTTTAATTCCATTTTTCCACAAACTTTTTGAAGTACCCTCATATATGTTTATACGGGGGGAAATTAAAATAACATGAGTAATTAAAAAAAAATTAATGTAAAAATTACAGAGGTTATTTTTATAGTCATCCAGGGAGATTATTTAAATATTCAAAATATTGTGAAATTATTTAAAGCACTCTTATTACTCATCATTTGGGAAGTCTGCCTAAAATATAGTGTGAACTATAGATTATAAGACCCAGAATAGAGTGCTGTGAAGAGCGTGCCTGCCACGTGCTAGCGTGGTGTCCATGGGCTCCCAGACCCAAAGCCCAGCCCCCAGGACAACCATGTCAACAGTTCCTGGCCCATCCTTTCAGAAATATATTATGCATATAGAAGTAAATACACAGCTATAGATAGATAATTACGTGTTTATATATATTCCCTCTTCTCAACCTTTAAAGCATTATATTACATAAAGTTTATAAACTATTCCACGCATGGTTTTTTTCACATTTAACAGCATATGAATACTTGAGGAGTGTTATGGTCTGTATGTTTCTGTCCCCCCAAATTCATATGCTGAAATTCAAACCCTCAAGGTGATGGTACTAGGAGGTGGGGGCTTGGGAGGTGATCAGGTTATGGGGGGCAGACCCCTTATAATGGGGTTAGTGCCCTTCCTTATGAAAGAGGCTTCAGAGATCCCTCACCCTTTGCAACACATGAGGACATAGCGAGAAGGCGCTGCTACAAAGCATGAAATGAGCCCTCACCAGATACCAAATCTGTGCCTTGATTTTGAACTTCCAGCCTCTAGAACTGTGAGAAATAAATTTCTGTTGTTTATAAGCAACTCAGTTTACAGTATTTTGTTATAGCAGCCTTACTTGACTAAGATAAAGAACATACTCATTTGTAAACATTTGCGTAGAACTTTATTTTATTAATGTAGTATAATTTATTTACCCAGTTTCATAGTGAGAGACATTTAGGTTATTTCCAATGTTTTGTAAGAAATAATGCTGTAAAGAAACACCTTACACCTACATCACTTAACACACGTGTAAATGTATTTGCAGGGTTAGATGCTGGGTCAAAGGGTATGAATATTATATTGATAAATATTGCCAAATCGCCTTTCTAAGGATCTGTCCCACGGTGAGTTATCACTCTTCTCAAACTTGCTTACTGAGATGTGAAAGCAAGTCATCTCCGTGCGGTTTTTATCACGTGTGGGGCTGAGCTTCTTTTCACATTGTTAGTTCCTTGTATGTGAATTATCTGTTCGTGGCCTATAATCATTTTTTTCCATGAGTTTATTGACTATTTTCTTCATGAGTTGTAGAAATCCTGTATATATTAGTGAAATCAGCCATTTGTGATTTGAGTGGAAAAAAAGGTTTTTAGTTTGTCTTTTTACTTTGCTTGTAGGAGATTTCATTCTGAAATATTCAAATGCAACAGTTGTGGTATCTAATCTTGGTTATCCTTGATGGTGGAAAATCTTCGTCTTTAGGTGTTAGTGTTATTTTGGAGGAAAAGGACGTACGTCTGTCTCTCACTGTTTCTGAAGACAGTTGCACAAGAGGGGTTTGGAATGTGCTGAGCAATGTGTGGAGCACGTACTTCTCAAGGTCCATGGGTAGAGTTTCCCAGGACGCCAGGTGTGAATGATGCCACCCTTCTGTACCTATAAACTGTTACATCCGTTAAAAAATATTCTGCTGATTTGGCAGTCACTTGAAAGATCTGTGGGAGCTGTCTACGTCAGAGGAGGAATGGGTGGGAAGGTGAGCGTGGGGAGGTGGGTGGGGTGGGGGCCAGGAGAGGCAGGGAGGGGCACCCACGCAAGGCCCCACACGCCACAGGGAGTGGCGCCACCCAGGGCAGCGGGAGCCTTTGAAGAGTAGAATGCAGGGAGGTGCCATGATCTGTTCTTATTTTATTTACTCATTAAACAAAGCAAATTTTATTATTAGTTAAGGTCATTTTGGCAATTTTGTGGGCTGAATAGTGTCCCCCCAAAAAGATATGTTCAGGTCCTAACTTTTGGTACTTGTTAATGTGATGGTATTTGGAAATAGGGTCATTGCAGAAGTAACCAAGTTAGGATGAGGTGATGCTGGACCAGTGTTCTCATAAGAAGAAGGATATTTGCACGTGGAGACACAGGCAGAGGATGGACACAAAGACTGGAGTGACGCGGCCAGAAGCCCAGGGCCTCCCAGGGCTTCCCGGAGCCACCTGGAGCTGGGAGAGAGGCGGGTGACAGATTGTCCCTCAGAATCCCCGCCTTAACACCTGAATTTCCAACTTCTGGTCTCCAGAACTGTGGGATGATAAATTCCTGTTGTTCAAAGCCACCCAGGTTTTGCTACTTTGTTACAGAAGCCCCAGGAAACTAATTCAGGCAACAAACATAGAAAACTGACTCTGGCCAGCTCAAGCAAGAACAAAAAATACAAAACCAAACTCGAGAGGGAGTTTATGGGAACAAATGAGACCCTGGAAGGGAAGGAGGCGGGGAAGGGCCCGGAGCTCCTGCATCCAGCGCTCACGATTTGTACAGCTTCTCTGGCTGCCCCTTGGTGACCAGCCTGGCCACAGCAGCGTGAACCTGCGGGCGGTTTTGATATCAAAGGTGGGAACAACCTCCCCGCAGGCCGGCATTTTTGTTCAGCACTGTTGGCTGGCCTGGGAGAGTGTGGCTGAGGCCTGTCACGGTGGGGATGGAGAGCACTGGGTCATTTCAGGTTTATTTTTAGGAGGTGGATTCAGTAGAAGGTGGTGGAGATTGGATGTGACGTCAGACTCCCTAGCTACGTCACGGCAGGTGAGTGAGCTTAACCGTTGTGCAAGCCAGCCAGCTAGCTGTTCGGTGTGATTGCAGTAATTTGACTCAAAGTCAACACATAAAGATATATGTTCCATTTTTAGAAGTATAAAATAATGCTCTGATGATTGAAAGAGATTTAAAATGATAACCAGCAATATTGACCCAGCAGTTTGCTTTGTTTCCATTGTGAAAGATTTTGAACATACAGAGAAGTGGACAAACATAATAGATAAGCTAAATGAAGCAGACGTGAGCAGTTTTAAGATAAAGCTCAAACTCCTTTATTCCTTTTCCCATTCTTTCTTCTCAGGAATAGTCTCCTGAAGTTGGTGGCATCACCCCATGCAAGCTTTTGTACTTTTATGAAACGTGTGTGTTTTCATAAACATCACGTATCTTGCATTCTGTGTGTTTAGAACACGTAAGTGCTACTATCCTACGTGCATCTCTGCACAACTCGCTTTTCATTTCACATTTTGCTTTTGAAATTTATCTGCAATGTGCATGTAGCTCTAGTTCACCCATTCGAACAGCTGTCATATGTGCTAGTAAGTGAATAAATCCCAGTCTGTCTTTGACCTTGATATAAGTAGTTAGGTTTTTCCCACTTTTAAATATTAAGGAGTTTGCTGCAGTAAATGTTCCTGAATTTATCTCCTCTGTTCTTTGGAGTTTCTTTATTCTTTATCAGTCTTATTGACTGAACACTATGATATGTTTCAGTCTTTTTTTCTAACATACATATTGAAGATTCTAAATCTCTTTCCATTTTAGCATTATCCCACACAGTTTTCATTTGGGTTCGTTTAAAATATTTTAAAATTTCCTTTATAATTTGTTCTTCAATGCTTCTTTTGTTTGTGTGTAAAAGTGTGTGTTCATAAGTGGAATTTCCAAATGCGTGTGGGGTGCATGGCAGTTCTTTTTGTCATCGGTTTCTAATTTTATGGTGGAATGTACTCAGTGTGATCCCAATTCTTGTATATTTGTTGGGAATTGCTTTGTGATCTGCTATGTGGGTAATTTTTATAACCGTTTCTATTGTGCATGAAAAGATTGTGCTTTTTCTAATTGTTGGGTATAAGGTTCTTTACATTCTGTTACATAAAAGCGTCTTAGTTGTGCTGTTTCAATCTTTTATAGCCATACTAATGTTTAAAACTTTTTATCTGAAATAAATTTTAGACCTACAGAAAGTTGTAAAAGTAGCACAGACATTTCTTGTATACCCATCACTCAGCTCCCCTAATGTTAACTACTTACGTATGATATTGAAACCAAGAAACTGACAATAGCTACATGGTATTCAGTACTGCAGAGACCTTGTTCAAATCTCCCACTTGTCCCACTCATGTCCTTTTTTGAGTCAATATTCAGCCCAGGATCCACATTGAATTAGTTGCCACGTCTGCTTTCTTACTATTAACCCATGGCAATGTCTGAGTCTTTCTTTTTTGTTCAAGACCTGGAAGATTTTGAAGAGTATTGGTCAGTTATTTTGTAGGATATCCCTGTACTAGGTTGAATACCGCCTTCTTAAAATTCACATCCACCTGTAAGCTCAGAATATGACCTTATTTGAAAATAGGGTCTTTAAAGATATCATTAGTTATAATGAGGTCATACCGGATTAGGATGGGTTGCAATGGCCATTGCCCTTATGAGGAGAAGGAAATTTGGCACAAACACACATAGAAGGCAGACTGTCACATGCCAACCGAGGCAGAAGTGGGGATGATGCTGTCAGAAGCCAAGGGTTGCTAGGAACCACCAAAATCCTAAGAAATTCATACAACACCTAAATTTGTTTGCCTTTTGCTTTCTCATGATTAGATTGAGGTTTTCTTTTTAAATTAATCATACTAATTTTTTGATTGTATGGTCTGTTATATGACAGAAGTGGTTAAAAATCTCTGATTAGAACAGTAAATATCTGCTATGGTCTGAATGTTTGTGTACACCCCCCCCCCCCCCCCCCAATT